>NW_026612009.1:300000-447508 GCF_023638135.1 Falco biarmicus | reverse complement strand
CGTCGCAGCACACCACAACCCGTCCTAGCCCACCACAGCCCGTCCCCGCCCACCACATCCCGTCCCAGTACACCACAGCCCACCACAGCCCGTACCAGCTCACCACAGCCCGTCACAGCCCGTCCCAGCCCGTCCCAGCCCACCACAGCCTGTCCCAGCCCATCACAGCATGTCCCAGCCCATCCCATTCCACCACACCGTGTCCCAGCCCACCACAGCCCGTCCCAGCACGTCCCAGCCCGTCCCAGCCCGTCCCTGCCTGTCCCTGCACACCACAGCTCGTCCCAGCACACCACAGCCCGTCCCAGCACACCACAGCCCGTCCCAGCCCACCACAGCCCGTCCCAGCTCGTCCCAGACCACCACAGCCTCTCACAGCACACAACAGCCCGTAACAGCCCACCACAGCAAGTACCAGCCCGTCCCAGGCCACGACGGCCCGTCTCAGCCCACCACGGCCCGTCTCAGCTCACCACAACCCGTCCCAGACGACCACAGCCCGTCCAAGCCCACCACAGCCCGTCCCAGCCCACCACGGCCCGTCCCAGCCCACCACAGCCCGTCCCAGCCCACCAGAGCCCGTCCCAGCCTGTTTCAGCCCACCACGGCTAACCACGGCCTGTCCCGGCCCACCACGGCCAACCACGGTCCACCATGGCCCACCAGAGCACACCACGGCTGACCACGGCCCTTCCCAGTCCACCACAGCCCACCACAGCCTGTCCCAGCCCACCACGGCCCGTCCCAGCCCACCACGGCCCTCCCCAGCCCACCACGGCCCGTCCCAGCCCACCACGGCCCATCACAGCCCGTCCTAGCCCAGCACGGCCCGTCCCAGCCCACCACGGACCACCACGGCCCATCTCAGCCCACCACAGCCTGTACAAGCCCAGCACAGCCCTCCACAACCCTCCACAGCCCGTCCCAACCCTCCACAGCTCATCCCAGCCTACCACAGCCCGTCGCAGCCCAACACAGCTTATCCCAGCCCACCGAAACCCGTCCCAGCCCACCGCAACCCGTCCCAGCCCACCACAGCCCACCACAGGTCACCACAGCCTGTTTCAGCCCACCACGGCAAACCACGGCCCGTCCCAGCCCACCACGGCCCGTCCCGGCCCACCACAGCTCGTCCCAGATAAACACGGCGCACCAAAGCCCACCACAGCCCGGCCCGGCCCACCACAGCCCACCACAGCCCATCACAGCCCACCACAGCCCGTCCCAGCCCTTCCCAGCCCGTCCCAGCCCACCACGGCCCACCACAGCCCGTCCCAGCCCACCACAGCCCGTCCCAGCCCGTCACAGCCCGTCTCAGCCCACCACAGCCCGTCCCAGCCAACCGCAGCCCGTCCCAGCCCACCACAGCCCCTTCCAGCCGTCCCAGCAAATCCCAGCCCACCACAGACCGTCTCAGCTCACCACAGCCCGTCCCAGCCCACCACGGCCCGTCTCAGCTCACCACAACCTGTCCCAGACGACCACAGCCCGTCCCAGCGCACCACAGCCCACCACAGCCCGTCCCAGCCCACCACGGCCCGTCCCAGCCCACCAGAGCCCGTCCCAGCCCACCAGAGCCCGTCCCAGCCTGTTTCAGCCCAGCACGGCTAACCACGGCCTGTCCCGGCCCACCACGGCCAACCACGGCCCACCACAGCCCGTCCCGGCCCACCACAGCCCGTCCCGGCTCACAACAGCCCATCACAGCCCACCACAGCCTGGAACAGCCCGTCCTAGCCCGGCATAGCCCGTCCCAGCTCGGCACAGCCCACCACAGCCCGGCAAGGCCCACCACAGACCGTCCCAGCCTGTCCCAGCCCTTCCCAGCCCGTCCTAGCCCACCACAGCCCACCACAGCCCACCAGAGCCCGTCCCGGCCCACCAGAGCCCGCCCCGAGCCACCACGGCCCGTCCCAGCCCACCACGGCTGACCACAGCCTGTCCCAGCCCACTACAGCCAGTGCCAGCCCACCACAGCCCACCAGAGCTCGTCCCAGCCCACCACGGCCCACCACAGCCCGTCCCAGCACATCACAGCCCGTCCCAGCCCACCACAGCCTGTCCCAGCCCACCACAGCCCGTCCCAGCCCACCACAGCCCGTCACAGCCCGTCACAGCCCGTCCCAGCCCGTCACAGCCCGTCTCAGCCCACCGCAGCCCGTCCCAGCCAACCGCAGCCCGTCCCAGCCCACCACAGCCCCTTCCAGCCGTCCCAGCAAATCCCAGCCCACCACAGCCCGTCCCAGCCCACCACAGCCCACCACAGCCCGTCCCAGCCCGTCCCAGCCCACCACCGCCCGACTCAAGCTCACCAGAACCCACCACGCCCCACCACAGCCCATCACGGCCCGTCCCAGCCCACCACTGCCCACCACAGTTCACCACGGCCCATCCCAGCCCACCACAGCCCGTCTCAGCCCACCACAGCCCGTCCCAGCCCATCCCAGACCACCACAGCCCGTCCCAGCCCACCACAGGCCACCACAGCCCGTCCCAGCCCACCACAGCCCGTCCCAGCCCACCAGAGCCCGTCACAGCCCGTCCCAGCTTACCATATAAAGTACCAGCCCATACAAGCCCACCACAGCCCGTCCCAGCCCACCACGGCCCGTCCCAGACCACCACAGCCCGTCACAGCCGGTTACAGCTTATCACAGCCCATCCCAACCCACCACAACCCGTCCCAGCCCACCACAGCCCGTCCCAGCCCACCACAACCCGTCTCAGCCCACCACAACCCGTCCCAGACCACCACAACCCACCACATCCCGTCCCAGCCCACCACAGCCCGTCCCAGCCCACCACAGCCCGTCCCAGCCCACCACAGCCAGTCACAGCTTGTCCCAGCCCACCACAGCTAACCACAGCCCGTCCCAGCCAACCAGAGCCCACCACAGCCCACCACAGCCCGTCCCAGCCCAGCACAGCTTTACCCAGTTCATCCCAGACCACCACAGCCCGTCCCAGCCCACCACAGCCCGTACCAGCCCACCACATCAAGTACCAGTCCGTCCCAGCGCACCACGGCCCATCCCAGACCACCACGGCCTGTCCCAGCGCACCACGGCCCGTCTCCGCTCACCACAGCACGTACCAGCCTGTCTCAGCCTACCACAGCCCGTCCCCGCCCACCGCAGCCCGTCCCAGCCCACCACAGCCCGTCCCAGCCCACCGCAGCCCGTCCCAGCCCAGTGCAGCTTGTCCCAGCCCAGCGCAGCCCGTCCCAGCCCAGCGCAGCCCGTCCCAGCCCAGCGCAGCCCGTCCCAGCCCACCACAGCCCGTGCCAGCCCACCACAGCTCGTCCCAGCACACCAAAGCCCGTCCCAGCCCGTCTCCGCCCACCATTACCTGTCCTCGCCCACCACAGCCTGTCCCCGCCCAACAAAATCTCTCCCTGCCCACCACAGCCCATCCCAGTTCACCACAGCTCACCACAAACCACCACAGCCCACCACAGCCCGTGCCAGACCATCCCAGCCCATCCCAGCCCACGACAGCCCGTCACAGCCCGTCACAGCCCACCACAGCTCGTCCCAGCCCACCACAGACCGTCCCAGCCCACCACAGCCAGTCCCAGCTCGTCCCAGCCCACCACAGCCCATACCAGCCCACCACAGCCCGTACCAGCCCACCACATCAAGTACCAGTCCTTCCTAGCCCACCACGGCCCGTCCCAGCCCACCACGGCCCGTCTCCGCTCACCACAGCATGTACCAGCCTGTCTCAGCCTACCACAGCCCGTCCCAGCATGTCCCAGCCCACCGCAGCCCGTCCCAGCCCACCACAGCGCGTCCCAGCCCAGCACGGCCCGTCCCAGCCCAGCACGGCCCGTCCCAGCCCACCACAGCCTGTCCCAGCCCAGCACGGCCCGTCCAAGCCCACCACAGCCCGTCCCAATTCACCACAGCCCACCCCAGCCCACCACGGCCTGTCCCAGCGAACCACAGCCCGTCCCAGCCCACCACAGCCCGTCCCAGCCCACCACAGCCCGTCCAAGCCCACCACAGCTCGTGCCTGTCCATCCCAGCCCACCACAGCCCACCACAGCCCGTCCCAGCCAACCAGAAGCAGTCCCAGCCCACCACAACCCGTCCAAGCCCACCACAGGTCGTACCTGTCCATCCCAACCCACCACAGCCCACCATAGCCCGTCCCAGCCAACCAGAGCCAGTCCCAGCCCACCACAACCCGTCCAAGCCCACCACAGGTCGTACCTGTCCATCCCAGCCCACCACAGCCCGTGTCAGCCCGTCCCAGACCGTCCCAGCTCACCACAACCCACCACAGCCCGTCCCAGCCCAGCAGAGCCCGTCCCCGCCCAGCAGAGCCCGTCCCCGCCCAGCAGAGCTCGTCCCAGCCTGTCCCAGGCCTTCCCAGCCCACCACAGCCCGTCCCGGCCCACCACAGCCCGGTCCGGCCAAACACGGCGCACCACAACCCACCACAACTTGTCCCAGCACACCACAGCCCGTCCTAGCCCACCACAGCCCGTCCCAGCCCACCACAGCCCGTCCCAGGCCGTGCCAACCCGTCCCAGCCCGTCCAAGCCCAGCACAGCCCGTCCCAGCCCAGCACGGCCCGTCCCGGCCCACCACGGCCCCTCCCAGCCCACCACAGCCCGTTCCAGCCCACCACAGACCGTCGCAGCTCACCACAGAAAGTCCCAGCCCGTCACAGAACACCACAACCCGTCACCGCCCACCACAGCCCTTTCAAGGCGTCCCAGCCCGTCCCAGCCCACCACAACCAACCACAGCCCATCCCCGTCCCACCACAGCCCTTTCCAGCCCACCGCAGCCTGTCCCAGCCCACCATGGCACACCACAGCCCACCACAGCCCGTCCCAGCCCACCATGGCTTACCACGGCCCAGCACAGCCTGTCCCAGCCCATCCCAGACCGCCAGAGCCCGTCCCAGTCCACCACAGGCCACCACAGCCCGTCCCAGCTCACCACAGCCCGTCCCAGCCCACCAGAGCCTGTCCCGGCCCACCACAGCTTGTCCCAGCTCATACCAGCCGACCACAGCCCATCACAGCCCGTCCCAGCCCACCACAGACCGTCCCAGCCCACCACAGCCCGTCGCGGACCTACCAGAACCCGTCCCTGACCACCACAGCAGGTCCAAGCCCACCACAGCCCGTCCCAGCCCACCACAGCCTGTCCCAGCCCACCACAGCCCGTCCCAGCCCTCCACAGACCACCACAGTTCGTCCCAGCCCGCCACAACCAGTCCCAGCCCGCCACAACCCGTCCCAGCTCGCCACAACCCTTCCCAGCCCAGCACAGCCTGTCCCGGCCCACCACGGCCCGTCCCGGCCCACCACAGCCCGTCCCAGCCCACCACAGCCCGTCCCAGCCCACCACAGCCCGTCCCAGCCCACCAGAGCCCGTCCCAGCCTGTTTCAGCCCACCACGGCTAACCACGGCCTGTCCCGGCCCACCACGGCCAACCACGGTCCACCATGGCCCACCAGAGCACACCACGGCTGACCACGGCCCTTCCCAGTCCACCACAGCCCACCACAGCCTGTCCCAGCCCACCACGGCCCGTCCCAGCCCACCACGGCCCTCCCCAGCCCACCACGGCCCGTCCCAGCCCACCACGGCCCATCACAGCCCGTCCTAGCCCAGCACGGCCCGTCCCAGCCCACCACGGACCACCACGGCCCATCTCAGCCCACCACAGCCTGTACAAGCCCAGCACAGCCCTCCACAACCCTCCACAGCCCGTCCCAACCCTCCACAGCTCATCCCAGCCTACCACAGCCCGTCGCAGCCCAACACAGCTTATCCCAGCCCACCGAAACCCGTCCCAGCCCACCGCAACCCGTCCCAGCCCACCACAGCCCACCACAGGTCACCACAGCCTGTTTCAGCCCACCACGGCAAACCACGGCCCGTCCCAGCCCACCACGGCCCGTCCCGGCCCACCACAGCTCGTCCCAGATAAACACGGCGCACCAAAGCCCACCACAGCCCGGCCCGGCCCACCACAGCCCACCACAGCCCATCACAGCCCACCACAGCCCGTCCCAGCCCTTCCCAGCCCGTCCCAGCCCACCACGGCCCACCACAGCCCGTCCCAGCCCACCACAGCCCGTCCCAGCCCGTCACAGCCCGTCTCAGCCCACCACAGCCCGTCCCAGCCAACCGCAGCCCGTCCCAGCCCACCACAGCCCCTTCCAGCCGTCCCAGCAAATCCCAGCCCACCACAGACCGTCTCAGCTCACCACAGCCCGTCCCAGCCCACCACGGCCCGTCTCAGCTCACCACAACCTGTCCCAGACGACCACAGCCCGTCCCAGCGCACCACAGCCCACCACAGCCCGTCCCAGCCCACCACGGCCCGTCCCAGCCCACCAGAGCCCGTCCCAGCCCACCAGAGCCCGTCCCAGCCTGTTTCAGCCCAGCACGGCTAACCACGGCCTGTCCCGGCCCACCACGGCCAACCACGGCCCACCACAGCCCGTCCCGGCCCACCACAGCCCGTCCCGGCTCACAACAGCCCATCACAGCCCACCACAGCCTGGAACAGCCCGTCCTAGCCCGGCATAGCCCGTCCCAGCTCGGCACAGCCCACCACAGCCCGGCAAGGCCCACCACAGACCGTCCCAGCCTGTCCCAGCCCTTCCCAGCCCGTCCTAGCCCACCACAGCCCACCACAGCCCACCAGAGCCCGTCCCGGCCCACCAGAGCCCGCCCCGAGCCACCACGGCCCGTCCCAGCCCACCACGGCTGACCACAGCCTGTCCCAGCCCACTACAGCCAGTGCCAGCCCACCACAGCCCACCAGAGCTCGTCCCAGCCCACCACGGCCCACCACAGCCGGTCCCAGCACATCACAGCCCGTCCCAGCCCACCACAGCCTGTCCCAGCCCACCACAGCCCGTCCCAGCCCACCACAGCCCGTCACAGCCCGTCACAGCCCGTCCCAGCCCGTCACAGCCCGTCTCAGCCCACCGCAGCCCGTCCCAGCCAACCGCAGCCCGTCCCAGCCCACCACAGCCCCTTCCAGCCGTCCCAGCAAATCCCAGCCCACCACAGCCCGTCCCAGCCCACCACAGCCCACCACAGCCCGTCCCAGCCCGTCCCAGCCCACCACCGCCCGACTCAAGCTCACCAGAACCCACCACGCCCCACCACAGCCCATCACGGCCCGTCCCAGCCCACCACTGCCCACCACAGTTCACCACGGCCCATCCCAGCCCACCACAGCCCGTCTCAGCCCACCACAGCCCGTCCCAGCCCATCCCAGACCACCACAGCCCGTCCCAGCCCACCACAGGCCACCACAGCCCGTCCCAGCCCACCACAGCCCGTCCCAGCCCACCAGAGCCCGTCACAGCCCGTCCCAGCTTACCATATAAAGTACCAGCCCATACAAGCCCACCACAGCCCGTCCCAGCCCACCACGGCCCGTCCCAGACCACCACAGCCCGTCACAGCCGGTTACAGCTTATCACAGCCCATCCCAACCCACCACAACCCGTCCCAGCCCACCACAGCCCGTCCCAGCCCACCACAACCCGTCTCAGCCCACCACAACCCGTCCCAGACCACCACAACCCACCACATCCCGTCCCAGCCCACCACAGCCCGTCCCAGCCCACCACAGCCCGTCCCAGCCCACCACAGCCAGTCACAGCTTGTCCCAGCCCACCACAGCTAACCACAGCCCGTCCCAGCCAACCAGAGCCCACCACAGCCCACCACAGCCCGTCCCAGCCCAGCACAGCTTTACCCAGTTCATCCCAGACCACCACAGCCCGTCCCAGCCCACCACAGCCCGTACCAGCCCACCACATCAAGTACCAGTCCGTCCCAGCGCACCACGGCCCATCCCAGACCACCACGGCCTGTCCCAGCGCACCACGGCCCGTCTCCGCTCACCACAGCACGTACCAGCCTGTCTCAGCCTACCACAGCCCGTCCCCGCCCACCGCAGCCCGTCCCAGCCCACCACAGCCCGTCCCAGCCCACCGCAGCCCGTCCCAGCCCAGTGCAGCTTGTCCCAGCCCAGCGCAGCCCGTCCCAGCCCAGCGCAGCCCGTCCCAGCCCAGCGCAGCCCGTCCCAGCCCACCACAGCCCGTGCCAGCCCACCACAGCTCGTCCCAGCACACCAAAGCCCGTCCCAGCCCGTCTCCGCCCACCATTACCTGTCCTCGCCCACCACAGCCTGTCCCCGCCCAACAAAATCTCTCCCTGCCCACCACAGCCCATCCCAGTTCACCACAGCTCACCACAAACCACCACAGCCCACCACAGCCCGTGCCAGACCATCCCAGCCCATCCCAGCCCACGACAGCCCGTCACAGCCCGTCACAGCCCACCACAGCTCGTCCCAGCCCACCACAGACCGTCCCAGCCCACCACAGCCAGTCCCAGCTCGTCCCAGCCCACCACAGCCCATACCAGCCCACCACAGCCCGTACCAGCCCACCACATCAAGTACCAGTCCTTCCTAGCCCACCACGGCCCGTCCCAGCCCACCACGGCCCGTCTCCGCTCACCACAGCATGTACCAGCCTGTCTCAGCCTACCACAGCCCGTCCCAGCATGTCCCAGCCCACCGCAGCCCGTCCCAGCCCACCACAGCGCGTCCCAGCCCAGCACGGCCCGTCCCAGCCCAGCACGGCCCGTCCCAGCCCACCACAGCCTGTCCCAGCCCAGCACGGCCCGTCCAAGCCCACCACAGCCCGTCCCAATTCACCACAGCCCACCCCAGCCCACCACGGCCTGTCCCAGCGAACCACAGCCCGTCCCAGCCCACCACAGCCCGTCCCAGCCCACCACAGCCCGTCCAAGCCCACCACAGCTCGTGCCTGTCCATCCCAGCCCACCACAGCCCACCACAGCCCGTCCCAGCCAACCAGAAGCAGTCCCAGCCCACCACAACCCGTCCAAGCCCACCACAGGTCGTACCTGTCCATCCCAACCCACCACAGCCCACCATAGCCCGTCCCAGCCAACCAGAGCCAGTCCCAGCCCACCACAACCCGTCCAAGCCCACCACAGGTCGTACCTGTCCATCCCAGCCCACCACAGCCCGTGTCAGCCCGTCCCAGACCGTCCCAGCTCACCACAACCCACCACAGCCCGTCCCAGCCCAGCAGAGCCCGTCCCCGCCCAGCAGAGCCCGTCCCCGCCCAGCAGAGCTCGTCCCAGCCTGTCCCAGGCCTTCCCAGCCCACCACAGCCCGTCCCGGCCCACCACAGCCCGGTCCGGCCAAACACGGCGCACCACAACCCACCACAACTTGTCCCAGCACACCACAGCCCGTCCTAGCCCACCACAGCCCGTCCCAGCCCACCACAGCCCGTCCCAGGCCGTGCCAACCCGTCCCAGCCCGTCCAAGCCCAGCACAGCCCGTCCCAGCCCAGCACGGCCCGTCCCGGCCCACCACGGCCCCTCCCAGCCCACCACAGCCCGTTCCAGCCCACCACAGACCGTCGCAGCTCACCACAGAAAGTCCCAGCCCGTCACAGAACACCACAACCCGTCACCGCCCACCACAGCCCTTTCAAGGCGTCCCAGCCCGTCCCAGCCCACCACAACCAACCACAGCCCATCCCCGTCCCACCACAGCCCTTTCCAGCCCACCGCAGCCTGTCCCAGCCCACCATGGCACACCACAGCCCACCACAGCCCGTCCCAGCCCACCATGGCTTACCACGGCCCAGCACAGCCTGTCCCAGCCCATCCCAGACCGCCAGAGCCCGTCCCAGTCCACCACAGGCCACCACAGCCCGTCCCAGCTCACCACAGCCCGTCCCAGCCCACCAGAGCCTGTCCCGGCCCACCACAGCTTGTCCCAGCTCATACCAGCCGACCACAGCCCATCACAGCCCGTCCCAGCCCACCACAGACCGTCCCAGCCCACCACAGCCCGTCGCGGACCTACCAGAACCCGTCCCTGACCACCACAGCAGGTCCAAGCCCACCACAGCCCGTCCCAGCCCACCACAGCCTGTCCCAGCCCACCACAGCCCGTCCCAGCCCTCCACAGACCACCACAGTTCGTCCCAGCCCGCCACAACCAGTCCCAGCCCGCCACAACCCGTCCCAGCTCGCCACAACCCTTCCCAGCCCAGCACAGCCTGTCCCGGCCCACCACGGCCCGTCCCGGCCCACCACAGCCCGTCCCAGCCCACCACAGCCCGTCCCAGCCCACCACAGCCCGTCCCAGCCCACCACAGTCTGTCCCAGCCAACCACAGCCCACCACAGTCCACCAAAGCCCATCCCAGCCCACCATGGCCCGCCAAGGCCTTCCACGGCCCACCATGGCCAACAACGGCCCGCCACGGCCCACCACGGCCCGTCACAGCCCGTCCCAGCCCGCCACAGCCCATCCCAGCCCACCACAGCCCGTCCCAGCCCACCACAGCTCTTCCCAGCCCACCACAGCCCATCCCAGCCCACCACAGCCCGTGCCAGCCCATCCCAGCCCACCACAGTCTGTCGCAGCCCACTACGGACCGTCCCAGCCTGCCACAGACCACCACGGACCACCACGGACCACCACGGCCAATTACGCCCCGCCACGGGCCATCCCGGCAAGCCACGGCCCACCACTGTCCGCCACGGCCCAACATGGTCCGCCACAGCCCGTCCCAGCCTACAACAGCCCGTACCAGCCCACAACAGCCCGTCCCCGACCAGCACAGCCCGGCCTGGCCCACCTCAGCCCGTCCCAGCCCACCACAGCTCACCACAGCCCACCACAGCCTTCCACAGAACGTCCCTGCCCACCACGGTCCACCACAGCCGCCACGGCCCACCACAGCCCACCACGGCCCACCATAGCCCACCACTGCCCGTCCCTGCCCGCCACGGCCCGCCACAGCCCTCCACAGCACGTCCCAGCCCGCCACAGCCCGTCCAGCCAACCACAGCCCGTCCCAGCCAACCACAGCCCGTCACAGCCCACCACAGCCCATCCCAGCCCACCACAGCCCACCACAGCACTCCACAGCACTTCCCAGCCCACTACAGCCATCCACAGCTCGTCCCAGCCTACCACAGCCCGTACCAGCCCACCACAGCCCATCCCAGCACACCACAGACCACCACAACCCTCCAAAGCACGTCCCAGCCCAGCACGGTCCACCACAGCCCGCCACGGCCCACCACGGCCCACCACAGCCCACCACGGCCCACCAAAGCCCACCACGGCCCAACATGGCCCACCCCGGCCCATCCCGGCCCGCCACGGCCCAACACGACCCACCACAGCCCACCACTGCCCGTCCTGGCCCGCCACGGCACACCACGGCCCACCACGGCCCACCACAACCCACCACAGCCCGTCCCAGGCCGTCCCAGACAGCCACAGCCCGTCTTGGCACGCCACAGCCCATCCAAGATCGCCACAGCCCACCACAGCCCACCACAGCCTGTCCCAGCCCACGACAGCCCACCACAGCCCACAACAGCCCGTCCCAGCCGAACACAGCCCGTCCCAGCCCGTCCCAGACCACCAGAGCCCGTCCCAGCCCACCACAGATTGTACCAGCCCACCACAGCCTGCCACAGCCCGCCACAGCCCGCCACAGCCCATCCCAGCCCACCACAGCTAGTCGTAGCCCACTACAGCCCACCACAGCCCACCACGGACCACCACAGCTCACCACTGCCCGGCCCGGCCGGCCACGGCCCACCTCGGCCCGCCACGGCCTGCCACAACCCACCACGGCCCGCCAGACCCCACCACAGCCCATCACAGGCCGTCCCAGACCGCCACAGCCCGTCTTGGCACGCCACAGCCCACCCAAGACCGCCACAGCCCACAACAGCCTGTCCCAGCCCATCCCAGGCCACCACAGCACGTCCCAGATCGTCCCAGCCCACCAAAGCCCGTCCCAGCCCACCACAGCCCGTCCCAGCCCGTCCCAGCCCACCACAGCCTGTCCCAGCCCACCAAAGCCCGTCCCAGCCCACCACAGCCCCTCCCAGCCCGTCCCAGCCCACCACAGCCCTTCCCAGCCCACCAGAGCCCGTCCCAGCCCACCACAGCCCACTAAAGCCCGTCCCAGCCCACCACAGCTTATCCCAGCCCACCACAGCACGTCCCAGCCCGTCCCAGGCCACCACAGCCCTTCTCAGCCCACTACAGCCCACCACAGCCCGTTCCAGCCCACCACAGCCCACAACGGCCCGTCCCGGCCTGCCACGGCCCACCACATCCCGCCACGGCCCCCCACAGCCCGCCAAAGCCCATTACGGCACGCCACGAGCCGCCACGGCCCACCACTGTCTGCCACGGCCCAACACAACCTGCCACGGCCCACCACGGCCTGCCACAGCCTGTCCCAGGCTGCCACAGACCGTCCCAGACCACCACAGCCCGTCCCAGCCCATCACAGCCTGTCCCAGCCTAACACAGCCCACAACAGCCCACCACAGCTGGTCCCAGCCCGACACAGCCCACCACGGCCCGTCTCGGCCTGCCACGGAGCACCACGGCCCCTCACAACCCACAACGGCCCCCCACAGCCCACCACGGCCTGCCATGGCCCATTATGGGCCACCACAGGCCGTCGCGACAAGCCACGGCCCACCACTGCCTGCCACGGCCCAACAAGGCCTGTCACGGCCCACCACGGCCCACCACAGCCCACCACAGCCCGTCCAAGTCTACCACAGCCAACCACTTTCCCGTCCCGGCCCGCCACATCCCATCCTGGCCCGCCACAGCCCATCCCAGCCTACCACAGCTTATCCCAGCAGACCACAGCCCACTGAAGCCCACCACAGCCCGTCAAAGCCCACCACAGCTAGTCCCAGCCCACCACAGCCCGTCACAGCCCACCACAGCCTGTCCCAACCCACCACAGCCCACCACAGCCCCCAACAGACCGTCCCAGCTGAACACAGCCCATTCCAGCCCGTCCCAGACCACCAGAGCCCACCACAGTTTACCACAGGCCACCACAGCCCATCCCAGCACATCACAGACGGTCCCAGCCCACCACAGCCCGTCCCAGCCCACCACAGCCCGTCCCAGCCCACCACAGCCCACCACAGACCGTCCCAGCCCACCACACCTTATCCCAGCCCACAACAGCCCATCCCAGCCGAGCACAGCCCATTCCAGCCCGTCCCAGACCACCAGAGCCCACTACAGTTTACCACAGGCCACCACAGCCCATCCCAGCCCATCACAGACGGTCCCAGCCCACCAAAGCCCGTCCCAGCCCACCACAGCCCGTCACAGCCCACCACAGCCCATCACAGATCGTCCCAGCCCACCACACCTTATCCCAGCCCACCGCAGCTCGTCCCAGGTCACCACAACCCGTCCCAGCCCGCCACGGCCCACCACAACCCACCACAGCCCGTCACAGGCCGTCCCAGACAGCCACAGCCCGTCTTGGCATGCCACAGCCCATCCAAGACCGCCACAGCCCGTCCCAGCCCACCACAGCCCGTCCCAGCCCCCCACAGCCCACAACAGCCCGTCCCAGCCCAACACAGCCCGTCCCAGCCTGTCGCAGCCCACCACAGCCCGTCCCAGCCCACCACAGCCCACAACAGCCCGTCCCAGCCCATCCCAGCACACCACAGCCCGCCTCAACACGTCCCAGCCCACCACAGTTCACCACAGCCCGTCTCAGCTCACCACAGCCCGTCCCAGCCCACCACAGCACGTCCCAGCCCACCACAGCCCACCACAGCCCGTCCCAGCTTGTCCCAGCCCACAACAGCCCACCACCGCCCGTCCCAGCCCACCACATCCCACCACAGCCCTCCACAGCCCACCACAGCCCATCCCAGCCCACCACGGCCCACCACGGCACACCACGGCCCACCACGGCCCGCCATGGCCCACCACAGCCCGCCACGGCCCACCACAGCCCGCCACAACACACTACAGCCCGCCAGACCCCACCACAGCCTGCCACAGCCCGTCCCTGCCCACCACAGCCCGTCCCCGCCCACCACAGCCCGTCCCAGCCCTTTCCAGACCACCAGAACCCGTCCCAGCCCGTCCCAGCCCACCACAGCCCGTCTCAAGATCACCAGAACCCACCACGTCCCACCACAGCCCAGCACGGCCCGTCCCAGCCCACCACTGCCCACCACAGCCCACCACTGCCCACCACAGCACACCACAGTTCACCACAGCCCGTCCCGGACCACCACGGCCCGTCCCAGCTCACCACAGCCCGTCCCAGCCCACCCCAGCCCGTCCCAGCCCGTCCCAGCCCACCACAGCCCGTCTCAGCCCACCACAGCCCGTCCCAGTCCACCACAGCCCGTCCCCGCCCACCACAGCCCGTCCCAGCCCGTCCCAGCCCGTTCGAAGACCACCAGAACCCGTCCCAGCCCATCACAGCACACCACAGCCCGTCTCAAGCTCACCAGAACCCACCACAGCCCACCACAGCCCGTCCCAGACCACCACGGCCCATCACAGCACACCACAGCCCGTCTCAAGCTCACCAGAACCCACCACAGCCCACCACAGCCCGTCCCAGACCACCACGGCCCACCACAGCGCACCACAGCCCGTCCCAGCCAAGCACGGCCCACCACAGCCCACCACGGCCTACCACAGGCCACCACAGTTCACCACGGCCCACCATGGCCCACCACATCCAGTCCCAGCCCACCAGAGCCCGTCCCAGCCCACCACAGCCCACAATAGCCCACCACAGCCCACGACAGCCTGTCCCAGGAACCACAGCCCATCCCAGGCTACTACAACCCATCCCAGTACACCACGGTCTGCCACAACCCGGCATAGCCCCCCACAGCCCGTCCCAGCCCGCCACAGCTCGTCCCAGCTCGCCAAAACCCGTCCCAGCCTGCCACAGCCCACCACAGCCCGTCCCAGCCCGCCACAACCCGTCCCAGCCTGCCACAACCCGTCCCAGCCCGCCACAGCCCGTCCCAGCCCGTCCCAGCCCACCACAGCCCGTCCCAGCCCACCACAGGCTGTCCAAACCCGCCAAAGCTTGTCCCAGCCCAGCACAGCCCTCCAGAGCCCGTCCCAGGCAACCACAGCCTGCCACAGCCCACCACAGCCTGTCCCAGCCCACCACAGCCCGTCCCAGCGTACCACAGCCCACTACAGCCCACCACAGCCCGTCCCAGCCCATCACAGATGATCCCAGCAAACCACAGACCGTCCCAGCCCACCACAGCTCGTCCCAGCCCACCACAGCCCGTCCCAGCCCAGCACAGCCCGTCCCAGCCCAGCACAGCCCACCACAGCTCGTCCCAGCCCACCACAGCCAGTCTCAGCCCAGCACAGCCCACCACAGTCCGTCCCAGCCCCCCACAGCTCATTTCAGCCTACCACAGCTCCCCACAGCACGTCCCAGCCCACCACGGCCCACCACGGCCCACCAAGTCCCACCACAGCCCACCAGAGCCCACCACCACCCGTCACAGCCCACAAAAACCCACCACGGCCCGCCACGGCCCACCACAGCCCATCCCAGCCCACCACAACCCACCACAGCCCGCCAAAGCTTGTCCCAGCCCGCCACAGCCCATCCCAGCCCACCACGGCCCGCCACAGAACACCACAGCCCACCACAGCCTGTTCCAGCCCATCCCAGCCCACCACAGCCCACCATAGCTCACCACAGCCTGTCCCAGGCACCACAGCCCATCCCAGCCCACCACAGCCCGTCCCAGCACACCACAGACCATCCCAGTCCACCACAGACTGTCCCAGCATGTCCCAGCCCGTCCCAGCCCACCACAGCCCGTCCCAGCCTACCACAGCCCGTCCCCGCCCACCACAGCCCGTCCCCGCTCACCACAGCTTGTCCCAGCCCATCCCAGCACACCACAGCCCGTCCCAGCACACCACAGCCCGTCCCAGCCCACCACAGCTCATCCCAGCCCACCACAGCCTGTCCAAGCCCACCACAGCCCGTCCCAGCCCACTATGGCGCACCACAGCCCGTCCCAGCCCACCATAGCCCACCACAGCCCGTCCCAGCCCGTCCCAGCTTGTCCCAGCCCATCCCAGCCCACCACGGCCCGTCCCAGCACACCACAGCCCGTCCCAGCCCGTCCCAGACCACCACAGCCCGTCCCAGCACACCACAGACCGTCCCAGTCCACCAGAGACCGTCCCAGCCCACCACAACCCGTCCCCGCCCACCACAGCCCATCCCCGCCCACCACAGCCCGTCCCAGCCTGTCCAAGCCCGTCCCAGCTTACCACAGCCCGTCCCAGCCATCCACAGCCCGTCCCAGCCCGTCCCATCCCATCCCAGCCCACCACAGCCCGTCCCAGCACACCACAGACCGTCCCAGTCCACCACAGACCATCCCAGCCAACCACAGTCCGTTCCAGACCACCACAACCCGTCCCCGCCCACCACAGCCCGTCCCCGCCCACCACAGCCTGTCCCAGCCCGTCCCAGCACACCACAGCCCCTCCCAGCCCACCACAGCCCACCACAGCCCGTCCCAGCCCACCACAGCCCGTTAAATCCCACCACGGCCCACCACGGCTCGCCACAGCCGTCCATAGCCTGCCACAGCCCGTCCCAGCCCGCCACAGACCGTCCCAGCCAGCCACAGACCGTCCCAGCCAGCCACAGCCCATCCAAGCCCACTACAAACCACCACAGCCCACCACAGCCCGTCCCAGGCTGCCACAGCCCATCCCAGACAACTACAGCCCACCACAGCTCACCACAGCCCGTCACAGCCCACCACAGCCCACCACAGCCCGTCCCAGCCCACCACAGCCCATCCCAGCCTACCACAGCCCAGCCCAGCACACCACGGCCCGCCACGGCCCACCACATCTCGCCAGAGCCCACCACAGCGCACCACAGCCTGTTCCAGTCTGCCACAGCTCGTCCCAGCCCTCAACAGCCCACCACAGCCCGCAACAGACCATCACAGCCCACCACATCCCGTCCCACCCTGTCCCAGCGCACTATAGCACGTCCCAGCCCACCACAGCCCGTCCCAGCCTACCACAGACAGTCCCAGTCCACCAAAGCCCATCACAGCCCACCACAGTCCATCACTGCCCACCACAGCGCAGCACAGTCCACCACTACCAGTCCTGTCCTGTCAAGGCCGACCACGGCCCGCCACGGCCCATCAGAGCCCAGCACAGCCCGCCACAGCCCGTCCCAGACTGCCACAGCCCATACCAGCCAGCCACAGCCAGTCCCAGCCAGCCACAGCCCGTCCCAGCCCGCCACAGCCCACCACAGCCTACCACAGCCCGTCCTAGCCCTCCACAGCTGGTCCCAACCCACCACAGCCCACCACGGCCCGCCACGACAGCCCACCACGGCTCACCACGGCCCACCACGGCTCACCAGAGCCGACCACGGCCCGTCAAATCACGTCCCAGGGCGCCACAGCCCATCCCAGCCCGCCACAGCCCACCACAGCCTGTCCCAGCCCACCACAGCACACCATAGCCCACCAAAGCCCACCACAGCCCACCATAGCCCTTCCCAGCCCGTCCCAGCCCACCACAGCCCACCACAGCCAACCATAGCCTGTCCCAGCCCACCACAGCGCACCACCGCCCACTACAGCTCATCACAGCCGACCATAGCACACCACAGCCCACCACAGCCCGTCCCAGCTAACCACATCCTGACCCAGCCCACCACAGCCCGTCCCAGCCCACCACAGCCCGTTAAAGCCCACCACGGCGCACAACGGCCCGCCACAGCCCGCCATAGCCTGCCACAGCCCATCCCAGCCTGCCACAGACCGTCCCAGCCAGCCACAGCCCATCCAAGCCCACTACAGCCCACCACAAACCACCACAGCCCACCACAGCCCGTCCCAGGCTGCCACAGCCCATCCCAGCCCACTACAGCCCACCACAGCTCACCACAGCACGTTCCCGCCCACCACTAGCCCGTCCCAGCCTACCAAAGCCCATCACAGCCCACCACAGTCCATCACTGCCCACCACAGCCCAGCACAGTCCACCACTACCAGTCCTGTCCTGTCAAGGCCGACCACGGCCCACCAGAGCCCAGCACGGCCCGCCACAGCCCGTCCCAGACTGCCACAGCCCATACCAGCCAGCCACAGCCAGTCCCAGCCAGCCACAGCCCGTCCCAGCCCGCCACAGCCCGCCACAGCCCGCCACAGCCTACCACAGCCCGTCCTAGCCCTCCACAGCTGGTCCCAACCCACCACAGCCCACCACGGCCCGCCACGACAGCCCACCACGGCTCACCACGGCCCACCACGGCTCACCAGAGCCGACCACGGCCCGTCAAATCACGTCCCAGTCCGCCACAGCCCATCCCAGCCCGCCACAGCCCACCACAGCCTGTCCCAGCCCACCACAGCCCACCATAGCCCACCAAAGCCCACCATAGCCCTTCCCAGCCCGTCCCAGCCCACCACAGCCAACCATAGCCCGTCCCAGCCCACCACAGCGCACCACCGCCCACTACAGCTCATCACAGCCGACCATAGCACACCACAGCCCACCACAGCCCGTCCCAGCTAACCACATCCTGACCCAGCCCACCACAGCCCGTCCCAGCCCACCACAGCCCGTTAAAGCCCACCACGGTGCACAACGGCCCGCCACAGCCCGCCATAGCCTGCCACAGCCCATCCCAGCCCGCCACAGACCATCCCAGCCAGCCACAGCCCATCCAAGCCCACTACAGCCCACCACAGCCCGTCCCAGGCTGCCACAGCCCATCCCAGCCCACTACAGCCCACCACAGCTCACCACAACCCGTCACAGCTCACCACAGCCCACCACAGCCCGTCCCAGCCCACCACAGCCCGTCCCAACCCACCACAGCACACTACAGCTCACGACAGCCCACCAGAGCCCGTCCCAGCCCGTCCCAGCCAACCACAGCACACCACAGCCCACAACAGCTTGTCCCAGCCCACCACAGCCCACCACAGCCCGTCCCAGCCCGTCCCAGCCCACCACAGCCCGTCCCAGCCCACCAGAGCCCGTCCAAGCCCACCACAGCTCGTCCCAGCCCACCAGACCCCACTACAGCCCGTCCCCGCCCACCACAGCCCGTCCCCGCCCACCAGAGTCCGTCCCAGCTTACCACAACTCACCACAGCCCGTCAAAGCTAACCACAGCCTACCACTGCCCGTCCCGGCCCACCACAGCCCTTCCTGGCCCACGACAGCCCGTCCCGGCCCACCACAACCCGTCCCATCCCACCACAGCCCACCACAGCCTGTCCCAGCCCACCACAGCCCACCACAGCCAACCACAGCCCACCACAGCTCGCCCCAGCCTACCACAGCCCACCACAGCCCACCACAGCCTGCCACAGCCCACCACGGCCCACCAGAGCCCACTACTGCCCATCCCAGCCTGCTAAGGCCCACCATGGATCGCCAGAGCCCACCACGGATGGTCACAGCCTATCCCAGACCGCCACAGCCCGTCCCAGCCTGCCACAGCCCACCACAGCCCGCCACAGCCCACCACAGCCCACCACAGCCCGTCCCAGCCCACCACAGCCCATCCCAGCCTACCACAGCCCAGCCCAGCACACCACGGCCCGCCACGGCCCACCACATCTCGCCAGAGCTCACCACAGCCCACCACAGCCCGTTCCAGTCTGCCACAGCTCGTCCCAGCCCTCAACAGCCCACCACAGCCCGCAACAGACCATCACAGCCCACCACATCCCGTCCCACCCTGTCCCAGCGCACTATAGCACATCCCAGCCCACCAAAGCCCATCACAGCCCACCACAGTCCATCACTGCCCACCACAGCGCAGCACAGTCCACCACTACCAGTCCTGTCCTGTCAAGGCCGACCACGGCCCGCCACGGCCCATCAGAGCCCAGCACAGCCCGCCACAGCCCGTCCCAGACTGCCACAGCCCATACCAGCCAGCCACAGCCAGTCCCAGCCAGCCACAGCCCGTCCCAGCCCGCCACAGCCCACCACAGCCTACCACAGCCCGTCCTAGCCCTCCACAGCTGGTCCCAACCCACCACAGCCCACCACGGCCCGCCACGACAGCCCACCACGGCTCACCACGGCCCACCACGGCTCACCAGAGCTGACCACGGCCCGTCAAATCACGTCCCAGTCCGCCACAGCCCATCCCAGCCCGCCACAGCCCACCACAGCCTGTCCCAGCCCACCACAGCACACCATAGCCCACCAAAGCCCACCACAGCCCACCATAGCCCTTCCCAGCCCGTCCCAGCCCACCACAGCCAACCATAGCCTGTCCCAGCCCACCACAGCGCACCACCGCCCACTACAGCTCATCACAGCCGACCATAGCACACCACAGCCCACCATATCCTGACCCAGCCCACCACAGCCCGTCCCAGCCCACCACAGCCCGTTAAAGCCCACCACGGCGCACAACGGCCCGCCACAGCCCGCCATAGCCTGCCACAGCCCATCCCAGCCCGCCACAGACCGTCCCAGCCAGCCACAGCCCATCCAAGCCCACTACAGCCCACCACAAACCACCACAGCCCACCACAGCCCGTCCCAGGCTGCCACAGCCCATCCCAGCCCACTACAGCCCACCACAGCTCACCACAGCACGTTCCCGCCCACCACTAGCCCGTCCCAGCCTACCAAAGCCCATCACAGCCCACCACAGTCCATCACTGCCCACCACAGCCCAGCACAGTCCACCACTACCAGTCCTGTCCTGTCAAGGCCGACCACGGCCCACCAGAGCCCAGCACGGCCCGCCACAGCCCGTCCCAGACTGCCACAGCCCATACCAGCCAGCCACAGCCAGTCCCAGCCAGCCACAGCCCGTCCCAGCCCGCCACAGCCCGCCACAGCCCGCCACAGCCTACCACAGCCCGTCCTAGCCCTCCACAGCTGGTCCCAACCCACCACAGCCCACCACGGCCCGCCACGACAGCCCACCACGGCTCACCACGGCCCACCACGGCTCACCAGAGCCGACCACGGCCCGTCAAATCACGTCCCAGTCCGCCACAGCCCATCCCAGCCCGCCACAGCCCACCACAGCCTGTCCCAGCCCACCACAGCCCACCATAGCCCACCAAAGCCCACCATAGCCCTTCCCAGCCCGTCCCAGCCCACCACAGCCAACCATAGCCCGTCCCAGCCCACCACAGCGCACCACCGCCCACTACAGCTCATCACAGCCGACCATAGCACACCACAGCCCACCACAGCCCGTCCCAGCTAACCACATCCTGACCCAGCCCACCACAGCCCGTCCCCGCCAACCACAGCCCGTCCCCGCCCACCACAGCCCGTCCCAGGTCACCACAGCCCATCCCAGCCCACTAGAGCCCACCACCGACCACCACAGCCCACCACAGCCCTCCACAGCCCGTCCCAGCACACCACGGCCCATCAGAGCCCACCACGGCCCGTCCCAGCTCACAAAAGCCCACCACGGCCCACCACGGCCCACCACAACTGACCACGGCCCGCCACAGCCCATTCCAGCCCACCACAACCTGCCACAGCCCGCCAAAGCCTGTCCCAGCCCACCACAGCCCATCCCAGCCCACCACAGCCAGTCGCAGCCCGCCACAGACCACCACAGCCCACCACAGCCTGTTCCAGCCCATCACAGCCCACCATAGCCCACCACAGCCTGTCCCAGGCACCACAGCCCATCCCAGACTACCAAAGCCCACCCCAGCACACCACAGTCTGCCACAAACCGCCATAGTCCACCACAGCCCTTCCCAGCCCGCCACAGCTCGTCCCAGCTCGCCACAGCCCGTCCCAGCCCACCACAGCCCACCACAGCCCGTCCCAGCCCACTAGAGCCTTCAACGGCCCACCACGGCCCGCCACGGCCCACCACAACCCACCACATCCCGCCACAACCCGTCCCAGCCCGTCCCAGCCCTCCACAGACCACCATAACCCGTCCCAGCCCGTCCCAGCCCACCACAGCCCATCAAAGCCCACCACAGACCACCACAGCCCACACAACCCGTCCCAGCCTACCACAGGCTGTCCAAACCCGCCAAAGCTTGTCCCAGCCCACCACAGCCCACCAAAGCCCACCACAGCCCGTCACAGCCCACTACAGCTCGCCACAGCCCACTACAGCACACCACAGCCCACCATAGCCCGTCCCAGCCTACCAAAGCCCACTACAGCCCACCACAGCCCGTCCCAGCCCATCACAAATGATCCCAGCAAACCACAGCCCGTCCCAGCCCACCACAGCCCACCACAGCCCGTCCCAGCCGGCCATAGCCCGTCCCAGCCCACCACAGCCCATCCGAGCCCGACAGAGACCACCACAGCCTACCACAGCTCGTCCCAGCCCGTCCCAGCCCACAACAGCCCGTCACAGCCCACCACAACCCGTCCCAGCCCACCACAGGCTGTCCAAACCCACCAAAGCTTGTCCCAGCCCACCACAGCCCATCCCAGCCCGACAGAGACCACCACAGACCACCACAGCCTGTCACAGCCCACCACAGCTCACCACAGCCCACCACAGCCCACCACAGCCTGTCCCAGCCCACCACAACCCACCACAGCCCGCCAAAGCCCGTCCCAGCCTCCCACAGCCCATCCCAGCCCACCACAGCCTGTCCGAGCCCGCTACAGACCACCACAGCCTGTCCCAGGCACCACAGCCCATCCCAGACTACCACAGCCCATCCCGGCAAGCCACGGTCTGCCACAACCCGCCATACCCCACCACAGCCCGTCCCAGCCCACCACAGCTCGTACCAGCTCGCCACAGCCCATCCCAGCCCGCCACAGCCCACCACAGCCCGTCCCAGCCCACCACAGCCCGTCCCAGCCCACCACAGCCCAACACAGCCTGTCCAAGCACACCACAGCCCGTCCCAGCCCACCACAGCTTATCCCAGCCCACCACAGCCCGTCCCAGCCCACCACGGCCCACCACAGCCGGTCCCAGCCCGACACAGCCCACCACAGTCCACCACGGCCCGTCCCAGCCCACCACGGCCTTTCCCAGCCCGTCCCAGCCCACCACGGCCCATAACAACCCACCACGGCCCGTCCCGGCCTACTACGGCTCGTCCCAGCCCACCACAGCCTGTCCCAGCCCACCAGAGCCCGTCCCAGCACACCACAGCCCGTCCCAGCCTGTCCCAGCCCACCACAGCCCGTCCCAGCCCACCACAGCCAGTCCCAGCCCGTCCCAACCCACCCCAGCCCACCACGGCCCGTCCCAGCCCACCACGGCCCGTCCCAGCCCACCACGGCTCTCCACAGCTCTCCATAGCCCGGTCCAATCCTCCACAGCCCGTCCCAGCCCAACACAGCCCACCACAGCCCGTCCCAGACCACCACAGCCCGTCCCCGCCCACCAAAGCCCGTCCCCGCCCACCACAGCCCGTCCCCGCCCACCACAGCCCGTCCCAGCCGTCCCAGCAAATCCCAGCCCACCACAGCCCGTCTCAGCTCACTACAGCGCATCCCAGTCCACCACACCCACCACAGCCCGTCCCAGCCCATTCCAGCCCACCACAGCCTGTCCCAGCTCACCACAACCCACCACAGCCAACCACAGCCGGTCCCAGCCCACCACAGCCCACCGCAGCCGGTCCCAGCCCACCACACCCCGTCCCACCACACCAGAGTCCATCCCAGCCCACAACGGCCCGTCACAGCTTACCACGGCCCACCACGGCTTTCCACGGCCCATCCCAGCCCACCACGGCCCTTCCCAGCCCGCCACGGCCCGTCCCAGCCCGCCACGGCCCGTCCCATCCAGCCACGGCCCGTCCCAGCCCGCAACGGCCCGTTCCAGACCACCACGTCCCGTCCCAGCTCGCCACAGCCCGTCCCAGGCCGCCACAGACCACCACAGTTCATCCCAGCCTAACACAGTCCGTCCCGGCCCGCCACGGCCCATCTCGGCCCACCCCGGCCCGTCCCGGCCACCCACGGCCCGTCCCGGCCCACCACGGCCCGTCCCAACCCGTCCCAGCCCACGACGGCCTGTCCCAGCCCACGAAAGCCCATCCCAGCTTACCATATACCGACCCAGCTTACCACAGCCCATCACAGCCCACCACGGTCTACCACAGCCAACCACAGACCGTCCCATCCCACCACGGCCCATAACAACCCACCACGGCCCGTCCCAGCCTACTACGGCCCGTCCCAGCCCACCACGGCCCGTCCCAGCCCACCACGGCCCGTCCCAGCCCACCACGGCCCGTCCCGGCCTACTACGGCTCGCCCTAGCCCACCAGAGCCCGTCCCAGCCCACCAGAGCCCGTCCCAGCCCACCATGGCCCGTCCCAGCCCACCACAGACCACCACAGCCAGTCCCAGCCCGTCCCAACCCGCCCCAGCCCACCACGGCCCGTCCCAGCCCAACACAGCCCACCACAGCCGGTTACAGCTTATCACAGCCCGTCCCAGCCCAACACAGGCCGTATCTGCTCACCACCAGAGCCTGTCCCAGCCCACCACGGCCCGTCCCAGCCCACCACGGCCCGTCCCAGCCCACCACGGCCCGTCCCAGCCCACCACGGCTCCCCACAGCTCTCCACAGCCCGTCCCCGCCCACCACAGCCTGTCCCCGCCCACCACAGCCCGTCCCCGCCAACCACAGCCCGTCCCCGCCCACCACAGCCCGTCCCCGCCCACCACAGGCCACTACAGCACACCACAGCCTACCGCAGACCACCACAGCCAGTCCCACCCCGTCACAGCTCGTACCAGCCCGACCACAGCCCACCACAGCCCGTCTCAGCTCACCACAGCCTGTCCCAGCCCACCACGGCCCACCACAGCCCGTCCCAGCCAAACACAGTCTGTCCCAGCCCGTACCAGCCCACCACACTCACCACAACTCGTCCCAGACCGTTCCAGCACAGCACAGCCCATTCCAGCCCACCGCATCCCGTCCCAGCTCACCACAGCCCACCGCAGCCGGTCGCAGCCCACCACAGCCCACCGCAGCCCGTCCCAGCCCACCACACCCCACCGCAGCCCGTCCCAGCCCACCACACCCCACCGCAGCCCGTCCCAGCCCACCACACCAGAGTCCGTCCCAGCCCACCACCGTCCGTCCCAGCCCACCACCGCCCGTCCCAGCCCACCACGGCCCACCGCAGCCCGTCCCATCCCAACACAGGCCGTCCCAGCCTGTCCCATCACACCATAGTGCGTCCAAGTCCGTCCCAGCCTACCACAGCCCGTCCCAGCACTCCCCAGCCCACCAGGGCCTGTCCCGGCCCAACACGGCCCACCACAGCCCGTCTGAGCTCATCACAGTCCGTCCCAGCCAACCACAGCCCATCCCTGCTCACCACAGCCCGTCCCAGCCCGCCCCAGCCCGCCCCAGCCCATTGCATCCCGTCCCAGCCCAATACAGCCCGTCCCAGCCCGAGCCAACTAATACGAGCCCACCGCAGCCCGTGCCAGCCCGTCCCAACCCACCACAGCCCGTCCCAGCCCACCACGGCCGGTCCCAGCCCACCACGGCCCGTCCCAGCCCACCACGGCCCGTCCCAGCCCACCACGGCCCGTCCCGGCCTACTACGGCTCGCCCTAGCCCACCAGAGCCCGTCCCAGCCCACCAGAGCCCGTCCCAGCCCACCATGGCCCGTCCCAGCCCACCACAGACCACCACAGCCAGTCCCAGCCCGTCCCAACCCGCCCCAGCCCACCACGGCCCGTCCCAGCCCAACACAGCCCACCACAGCCGGTTACAGCTTATCACAGCCCGTCCCAGCCCAACACAGGCCGTATCTGCTCACCACCAGAGCCTGTCCCAGCCCACCACGGCCCGTCCCAGCCCACCACGGCCCGTCCCAGCCCACCACGGCCCGTCCCAGCCCACCACGGCTCCCCACAGCTCTCCACAGCCCGTCCCCGCCCACCACAGCCTGTCCCCGCCCACCACAGCCCGTCCCCGCCAACCACAGCCCGTCCCCGCCCACCACAGCCCGTCCCCGCCCACCACAGGCCACTACAGCACACCACAGCCTACCGCAGACCACCACAGCCAGTCCCACCCCGTCACAGCTCGTACCAGCCCGACCACAGCCCACCACAGCCCGTCTCAGCTCACCACAGCCTGTCCCAGCCCACCACGGCCCACCACAGCCCGTCCCAGCCAAACACAGTCTGTCCCAGCCCGTACCAGCCCACCACACTCACCACAACTCGTCCCAGACCGTTCCAGCACAGCACAGCCCATTCCAGCCCACCGCATCCCGTCCCAGCTCACCACAGCCCACCGCAGCCGGTCGCAGCCCACCACAGCCCACCGCAGCCCGTCCCAGCCCACCACACCCCACCGCAGCCCGTCCCAGCCCACCACACCCCACCGCAGCCTGTCCCAGCCCACCACACCCCACCGCAGCCCGTCCCAGCCCACCACACCAGAGTCCGTCCCAGCCCACCACCGCCCGTCCCAGCCCACCACGGCCCACCGCAGCCCGTCCCATCCCAACACAGGCCGTCCCAGCCTGTCCCATCACACCATAGTGCGTCCAAGTCCGTCCCAGCCTACCACAGCCCGTCCCAGCACTCCCCAGCCCACCAGGGCCTGTCCCGGCCCAACACGGCCCACCACAGCCCGTCTGAGCTCATCACAGTCCGTCCCAGCCAACCACAGCCCATCCCTGCTCACCACAGCCCGTCCCAGCCCGCCCCAGCCCGCCCCAGCCCATTGCATCCCGTCCCAGCCCAATACAGCCCGTCCCAGCCCGAGCCAACTAATACGAGCCCACCGCAGCCCGTGCCAGCCCGTCCCAACCCACCACAGCCCGTCCTAGCCCACCACAGCCCGTCCCAGCCCACCACAGCCCACCAAAGCCCATCCCAGCACACCACAGCACGTCCCAGCACTCCACAGCCCACCAGGGCCTGTCCCATCCCAACACGGCCCACCACAGCCCGTCTCAGTTCATCACAGTCCGTCCCAGCCAACCACAGCCCGTCCCAGCCCACCACAACCAACCACAGCCCGTCCCTGCCCACCACAGTCCGTCCCCGTCCCACCACAGCCCACCACAGCCCATCCCAGCCCATCATGGCACACCACAGCCCACCACGGCCCGTCCCGGCCCACCACGGCCCGTCCCAGCCCACCACATCAAGTACCGGCCCGTCACAGCCCACCACGGCCCGTCGCAGCCCACCACATCAAGTACCGGCCCGTGCCAGCCCACCACGGCCCGTCCCAGCCCACCACGGCCTGTCCCAGCCCACCACGGCCCACCACAGCCGGTTACAGCCTGTCCCAGCCCGTCCCGGCCCACCGCGGCCCGTCCCGGCCCACCAGAGCCCGTCCCAGCCTGTTTCAGCCCAGCACGGCTAACCACGGCCTGTCCCGGCCCACCACGGCCAACCACGGTCCACCATGGCCCACCAGAGCACACCACGGCCCACCACGGCCCTTCCCAGTCCACCACAGCCCACCACAGCCTGTCCCAGCCAACCAAGGCCCGTCCCAGCCCACCGCGGCCCACCCCAGCCTACCACGGCCCGTCCCAGCCCACCACGGCCCGTCCCAGCCCACCACGGCCCATCACAGCCCACCACAGTTCACCACAGCCCGTCCTAGACCAGCACGGCCCGTCCCAGCCCACCACGGACCACCACGGCCCATCTCAGCCCACCACAGCCTGTCCAAGCCCAGCACAGCCCTCCACAACCCTCCACAGCCCGTCCCAACCCTCCACAGCTCATCCCAGCCTACCACAGCCCGTCGCAGCCCAACACAGCTTATCCCAGCCCACCGAAACCCGTCCCAGCCCACCGCAACCCGTCCCAGCCCACCACAGCCCACCACAGGTCACCACAGCCCACCACCGGTCACCACAGCCCACCACAGGTCACCACAGCCTGTTTCAGCCCACCACGGCAAACCACGGCCCGTCCCAGCCCACCACGGCCCGCCATGGCCCACCACAGCTCGTCCCAGAAAAACACGGCGCACCACAGCCCACCACAGCCCGTCCCGGCCCACCACAGCCCGTCCCAGCACACCACAGCCCACCACAGCCCATCACAGCCCACCACAGCCCGTCCCAGCTTACCACAGCCCACCACAGACCGTCCCAGCCCCTCCCAGCCCGTCTCAGCCCACCACAGCCTGTCCCAGCCTGTCCCAGCTCATCCAAGCCTGTCCCAGACCCCCAGAGCCCGTCGCAGCCCACCACAGCCCGTCACAGCCCGTCCCAGCTCTCCACAACCCACCGCAGCCCGTCCCAGCCCACCACAGCCCGTCCCAGCCCACCACGGCTCACGAAAGCCCACCACAGCCCACCACGGCCCACCACAGCCCGTCCCAGCCCACCACAGACCTCCAGAGCCCGTCTCAGCTCACCACAGCCTATCCCAGCCCACCACGGCCCACCACAGCACACCAAGGCCCACCGCAGCCTATCCCAACCCGTCCCAGCCCACCACGGCCCGTCCCAACCCACCACAGCCCGTCTCAGCCCACCACGGCCCGTCCCAGCCCACAACAGCCCGTCCCAGCCCACCAGAGCCCACCAGAGCCCACCACAGCTCGTCCCAGCCCACCACAGCCCACAAGAGCTTGTCACAGACCACCACAGCCCGTCCCAGCCCACCACAGCCCGTCCCAGAACACCACAGCCCGTCCCAGCCCACCACGGCCCGTCTCAGCCCACCACGGCCCGTCTCAGCTCACCACAACCCATCCCAGTCCACTACAACCTGTCCCAGCCCGTCCCAGCCCACCACAGCCCGTCCCAGCCCACCACAGCCCGTCCCAACTCGTCCCAGACCACCACAGCCTCTCACAGCACACCACAGCCCGTAACAGCCCACCACAGCAAGTACCAGCCCGTCCCAGCCCACCACGGCCCGTCTCAGCCCACCACGGCCCGTCTCAGCCCACCACGGCCCGTCTCAGCCCACCAGGGCCCGTCTCAGCTCACCACAACCCGTCCCAGACGACCACAGCCCGTCCCAGCCCACCACAGCCCACCACAGCCCGTCCCAGCCAACCACGGCCCGTCCCAGCCCACCACATCCCGTCCCAGCCCACCAGAGCCCGTCCCAGCCTGTTTCAGCCCAGCACGGCTAACCACGGCCTGTCCCGGCCCACCACGGCCAACCACGGTCCACCATGGCCCACCAGAGCACACCACGGCCCACCACGGCCCTTCCCAGTACACCACAGCCCACCACAGCCTGTCCCAGCCCACCACGGCCTGTCCCAGCCCACCACAGCCCGTCCCAGCCCACCACGGCCCACCACAGCCCGTCCCAGCCCACCACAAGCCGTCAGCCCACCACAGACCTCCAGAGCCCGTCTCAGCTCACCACAGCCTATCCCAGCCCACCACAGCACACCACAGCACACCACGGCCCACCGCAGCCTATCCCAACCCGTCCCAGCCCACCACGGCCCGTCCTAGCCCACCACGGCCCACCACAGCCCACCACGGCCCGTCCCAGCCCACAACAGCCCGTCCCAGCCCACCAGAGCCCACCAGAGCCCACCACAGCTCGTCCCAGCCCACCACAGCCCACAAGAGCTTGTCACAGACCACCACAGCCCGTCCCAGCCCACCACAGCCCACTACGGCCCACCACAGCCCGTCCCAGCCCACCACAGCCCGTCCCAGCCCACCACAACCCGTCCCAGCCCACCACAGCCCGTCCCAGCTCGTCCCAGACCACCACAGCCTCTCACAGCACACCACAGCCCGTAACAGCCCACCACAGCAAGTACCAGCCCGTCCCAGCCCACCACAGCCCGTCCCAGCCCACCACGGCCCGTCTCAGCCCACCACGGCCCGTCTCAGCCCACCACGGCCCGTCTCAGCCCACCACGGCCCGTCCCAGCCCACAACAGCCCGTCCCAGCCCACCAGAGCCCACCAGAGCCCACCACAGCTCGTCCCAGCCCACCACAGCCCACAAGAGCTTGTCCCAGCCCACCACAGCCCACTACGGCCCACCACAGCCCGTCCCAGCCCACCACAGCCCGTCCCAGCCCACCACAACCCGTCCCAGCCCACCACAGCCCGTCCCAGCTCGTCCCAGACCACCACAGCCTCTCACAGCACACCACAGCCGTAACAGCCCACCACAGCAAGTACCAGCCCGTCCCAGCCCACCACGGCCCGTCTCAGCCCACCAGGGCCCGTCTCAGCCCACCACGGCCCTTCTCAGCCTACCACGGCCCGTCCCAGCCCACCACGGCCTGTCCCAGCCAACCACGGCCTGTCCCAGCCCACGACAGCCCGTCCCAGCCCACCAGAGCCCACCAGAGCCCACCACAGCTCGTCCCAGCCCACCACAGCCCACAAGAGCTTGTCACAGACCACCACAGCCCGTCCCAGCCCACCACGGCCCGCCATGGCCCACCACAGCTCGTCCCAGATAAACACGGCGCACCACAGCCCACCTCGGCCCGTCCCAGCCCACCACAGCCCACTACGGCCCACCACAGCCCACCACAGCCCGTCCCAGCCCACCACAGCCCGTCTCTAGCCCACCACAGCCCACCACGGCCCGTCCCAGCCCACCACAGCCCGTCCCAGCCCACCACAGCCCGTCCCAGCCTGTTTCAGCCCAGCACGGCTAACCACGGCCTGTCCCGGCCCACCACGGCCAACCACGGTCCACCATGGCCCACCAGAGCACACCACGGCCCACCACGGCCCTTCCCAGTCCACCACAGCCCACCACAGCCTGTCCCAGCCCACCACGGCCCGTCCCAGCCCACCGCGGCCCACCCCAGCCTACCACGGCCCGTCCCAGCCCACCACGGCCCGTCCCAGCCCACCACGGCCCATCACAGCCCACCACAGTTCACCACAGCCCGTCCTAGCCAAGCACGGCCCGTCCCAGCCCACCACGGACCACCACGGCCCATCTCAGCCCACCACAGCCTGTCCAAACCCAGCACAGACCTCCACAACCCTCCACAGCCCGTCCCAACCCTCCACAGCTCATCCTAGCCTACCACAGCCCGTCGCAGCCCAACACAGCTTATCCCAGCCAACCGCAACCCGTCCCAGCCCACCGCAACCCGTCCCAGCCCACCACAGCCCACCACAGGTCACCACAGCCCACCACCGGTCACCACAGCCCACCACAGGTCACCACAGCCTGTTTCAGCCCACCACGGCAAACCACGGCCCGTCCCAGCCCACCACGGCCCGCCATGGCCCACCACAGCTCGTCCCAGATAAACACGGCGCACCACAGCCCACCACGGCCCGTCCCGGCCCACCACAGCCCGTCCCAGAACACCACAGCCCACCACAGCCCATCACAGCCCGTCACAGCCCGTCCCAGCCCCTCCCAGCCCGTCTCAGCCCACCACAGCCTGTCCCAGCCTGTCCCAGCTCGTCCAAGCCTGTCCCAGACCCCCAGAGCCCGTTGCAGGCCACCACAGGCCGTCACAGCCCGTCCCAGCTCTCCACAACCCACCGGAGCCCGTCCCAGCCCACCACGGCCCACGAAAGCCCACCACAGCCCACCACAGACCGTCCCAGCCCACCACAAGCCGTCCTAGCCCACCACAGACCTCCAGAGCCCGTCTCAGCTCACCACAGCCTATCCCAGCCCACCACGGCCCACCACAGCACACCACGGCCCACCGCAGCCTATCCCAACCCGTCCCAGCCCACCAGAGCCCACCAGAGCCCACCACAGCTCGTCCCAGCCCACCACAGCCCACAAGAGCTTGTCACAGACCACCACAGCCCGTCCCAGCCCACCACGGCCCGCCATGGCCCACCACAGCTCGTCCCAGATAAACACGGCGCACCACAGCCCACCTCGGCCCGTCCCAGCCCACCACAGCCCACTACGGCCCACCACAGCCCACCACAGCCCGTCCCAGCCCACCACAGCCCGTCCCAGCCCACCACGGCCCGTCTCAGCCCACCACGGCCCGTCTCAGCTCACCACAACCCGTCCCAGATGACCACAGCCCGTCCCAGCCCACCACAGCCCGTCTCTAGCCCACCACAGCCCACCACAGCCCACCACAGCCCACCACAGCCCGTCCCAGCCCACCAGAGCCCGTCCCAGCCTGTTTCAGCCCAGCACGGCTAACCACGGCCTGTCCCGGCCCACCACGGCCAACCACGGTCCACCATGGCCCACCAGAGCACACCACGGCCCACCACGGCCCTTCCCAGTCCACCACAGCCCACCACAGCCTGTCCCAGCCCACCACGGCCCGTCCCAGCCCACCGCGGCCCACCCCAGCCTACCACGGCCCGTCCCAGCCCACCACGGCCCGTCCCAGCCCACCACGGCCCATCACAGCCCACCACAGTTCACCACAGCCCGTCCTAGCCCAGCATGGCCCGTCCCAGCCCACCACGGACCACCACGGCCCATCTCAGCCCACCACAGCCTGTCCAAACCCAGCACAGACCTCCACAACCCTCCACAGCCCGTCCCAACCCTCCACAGCTCATCCTAGCCTACCACAGCCCGTCGCAGCCCAACACAGCTTATCCCAGCCCACCGCAACCCGTCCCAGCCCACCGCAACCCGTCCCAGCCCACCACAGCCCACCACAGGTCACCACAGCCCACCACCGGTCACCACAGCCCACCACAGGTCACCACAGCCTGTTTCAGCCCACCACGGCAAACCACGGCCCGTCCCAGCCCACCACGGCCCGCCATGGCCCACCACAGCTCGTCCCAGATAAACACGGCGCACCACAGCCCACCACGGCCCGTCCCGGCCCACCACAGCCCGTCCCAGAACACCACAGCCCACCACAGCCCATCACAGCCCGTCACAGCCCGTCCCAGCCCCTCCCAGCCCGTCTCAGCCCACCACAGCCTGTCCCAGCCTGTCCCAGCTCGTCCAAGCCTGTCCCAGACCCCCAGAGCCCGTTGCAGGCCACCACAGGCCGTCACAGCCCCTCCCAGCCCGTCTCAGCCCACCACAGCCTGTCCCAGCCTGTCCCAGCTCGTCCAAGCCTGTCCCAGACCCCCAGAGCCCGTTGCAGGCCACCACAGGCCGTCACAGCCCGTCCCAGCTCTCCACAACCCACCGGAGCCCGTCCCAGCCCACCACGGCCCACGAAAGCCCACCACAGCCCACCACAGACCGTCCCAGCCCACCACAAGCCGTCCTAGCCCACCACAGACCTCCAGAGCCCGTCTCAGCTCACCACAGCCTATCCCAGCCCACCACGGCCCACCACAGCACACCACGGCCCACCGCAGCCTATCCCAACCCGTCCCAGCCCACCACGGCCCGTCCCAGCCCACCACGGCCTGTCGCAGCCCGTCCCAGCCCACGACAGCCCGTCCCAGCCCACGACAGCCCGTCCCAGCCCACCACAGCCCACCAGAGCCCACCACAGCTCGTCCCAGCCCACCACAGCCCACAAGAGCTTGTCACAGACCACCACAGCCCGTCCCAGTCCACCACAGCCCACTACAGCCCACCACAGCCCGTCCCAGCCCACCACAGCCCGTCCCAGCCCACCACAGCCCGTCCCAGCCCACCACAGCCCGTCCCAGCTCGTCCCAGACCACCACAGCCTCTCACAGCACACCACAGCCCGTAACAGCCCACCACAGCAAGTACCAGCCCGTCCCAGCCCACCACGGCCCGTCTCAGCCCACCACGGGCCGTCTCAGCCCACCACGGGCCGTCTCAGCCCACCACGGCCTGTCTCAGCTCACCACAACCTGTCCCAGACGACCACAGCCCGTCCCAGCCCACAACAGCCCGTCCCAGCCCACCAGAGCCCACCAGAGCCCACCACAGCTCGTCCCAGCCCACCACAGCCCACAAGAGCTTGTCACAGACCACCACAGCCCGTCCCAGCCCACCACAGCCCACTACGGCCCACCACAGCCCGTCCCAGCCCACCACAGCCCGTCCCAGCCCACCACAACCCGTCCCAGCCCACCACAGCCCGTCCCAGCTCGTCCCAGACCACCACAGCCTCTCACAGCACACCACAGCCCGTAACAGCCCACCACAGCAAGTACCGGCCCGTCACAGCCCACCACGGCCCGTCTCAGCCCACCACGGCCCGTCTCAGCCCACCACGGCCCTTCTCAGCCCACCACGGCCCGTCCCAGCCCACAACAGCCCGTCCCAGCCCACCAGAGCCCACCAGAGCCCACCACAGCTCGTCCCAGCCCACCACAGCCCACAAGAGCTTGTCACAGACCACCACAGCCCGTCCCAGCCCACCACAGCCCACTACGGCCCACCACAGCCCGTCCCAGCCCACCACAGCCCGTCCCAGCCCACCACAACCCGTCCCAGCCCACCACAGCCCGTCCCAGCTCGTCCCAGACCACCACAGCCTCTCACAGCACACCACAGCCCGTAACAGCCCACCACAGCAAGTACCAGCCCGTCCCAGCCCACCACGGCCCGTCTCAGCCCACCACGGCCCGTCTCAGCCCACCTCGGCCCTTCTCAGCCTACCACGGCCCGTCCAAGCCCACCACGGCCCGTCCCAGCCAACCACGGCCTGTCCCAGCCCACGACAGCCCGTCCCAGCCCACCAGAGCCCACCAGAGCCCACCACAGCTCGTCCCAGCCCACCACAGCCCACAAGAGCTTTTCACAGACCACCACAGCCCGTCCCAGCCCACCACAGCCCGTCCCAGCCCACCACTGCCCGTCCCAGCCCACCACAGCCCGTCCCAGCCCACCAGAGCCCGTCCCAGCCTGTTTCAGCCCACCACGGCTAACCACGGCCTGTCCCGGCCCACCACGGCCAACCACGGTCCACCATGGCCCACCAGAGCACACCACGGCCCACCACGGCCCTTCCCAGTCCACCACAGCCCACCACAGCCTGTCCCAGCCCACCACGGCCCGTCCCAGCCCACCGCGGCCCGTCCCAGCCCACCACGGCCCGTCCCAGCCCACCACGGCCCATCACAGCCCACCACAGTTCACCACAGCCCATCCTAGCCCAGCACGGCCCGTCCCAGCCCACCACGGACCACCACGGCCCATCTCAGCCCACCACAGCCTGTGCAAGCCCAGCACAGCCCTCCACAACCCTCCACAGCCCGTCCCAACCCTCCACAGCTCATCCCAGCCTACCACAGCCCGTCGCAGCCCAACACAGCTTATCCCAGCCCACCGCAGCCCGTCCCAGCCCACCGCAGCCCGTCCTAGCCCACCGAAACCCGTCCCAGCCCACCGAAACCCGTCCCAGCCCACCACAGCCCACCACAAGTCACCACAGCCCACCACCGGTCACCACAGCCCACCACAGGTCACCACAGCCTGTTTCAGCCCACCACGGCAAACCACGGCCCGCCATGGCCCACCACAGCTCGTCCCAGATAAACACGGCGCACCACAGCCCACCATGGCCCGTCCCGGCCCACCACAGCCCGTCGCAGCCCACCACAGCCCGTCCCAGCCCACCACAGCCCGTCCCAGCCCACCACAGCACACCACAGCCCACCACAGCCCGTCCCAGCTCACCACAGCCCACCACAGCTCGTCCCAGCTCACCACAGCCCGTCACAGCCCACCACGGCCTGTCCCAGCCCACCACAGCCCGTCCCAGCCCACCACAGACCATTTCAGCACACCACAGCCCGTCCCACCTTACCACAGCCCACCACAGCCCGTCCCGGCCCACTACAACTCGTCCCAGCACACCACAGCCCCCCACAGCCCGTCCCGGCCCCCCACAGCCCGTCCCAGCTCACCACAGCCCATCCCAGCCCACCACAACACGTCCCAGCCTACCACAGACCACCACAGCCCGTCCCAAACCACCACAGCCCGTCCCAGCCAACCACAGCCCACCACAGCCCGTCCCGGCCCACTACAACTCATCCCAGCCCACCACAGCCCACCACAGCCCGTCCCAGCCCACCACAGCCCGTCCCAGCCCGTCTCAGCTCACCACAGCCCGTCCCACCCCACCACAGCCCACCAGAGACCGTCCCGGACCACCACAGCCCGTCCCAGCCCACCACAGCCCGTCCCCACCCAACACAGCCCGTCCCAGCCCCTCCCAGCCCGTCTCAGCCCACCACAGCCTGTCCCAGCCTGTCCCAGCTCGTCCAAGCCTGTCCCAGACCCCCAGAGCCCGTCGCAGCCCACCACAGCTCGTCACAGCCCGTCCCAGCTCTTCACAACCCACCGCAGCCCGTCCCAGCCCACCACAGCCCGTCCCAGCCCACCACGGCCCACCACAGCCCACCACGGCCCACCATAAGCCGTCCTAGCCCACCACAGACCTCCAGAGCCCATCTCAGCTCACCACAGCCTATCCCAGCCCACCACGGCCCACCACAGCACACCACGGCCCACCGCAGCCTATCCCAACCCATCCCAGCCCACCACGGCCTGTCCCAGCCCGTCCCAGCCCACGACAGCCCGTCCCAGCCCACCACAGCCCACTACGGCCCACCACAGCCCACCACAGCCCGTCCCAGCCCACCACAGCCCGTCCCAGCCCACCACAGCCCGTCCCAGCTCGTCCCAGACCACCACAGCCTCTCACAGCACACCACAGCCCGTAACAGCCCACCACAGCAAGTACCAGCCCGTCCCAGCCCACCACGGCCTGTCTCAGCCCACCACGGCCCGTCTCAGCTCACCACAACCCGTCCCAGATGACCACAGCCCGTCCCAGCCCACCACAGCCCGTCTCTAGCCCACCACAGCCCACCACGGCCCGTCCCAGCCCACCAAAGCCCGTCCCAACCCCCCAGAGCCCGTCCCAGCCTGTTTCAGCCCAGCACGGCTAACCACGGCCTGTCCCGGCCCACCACGGCCAACCACGGTCCACCATGGCCCACCAGAGCACACCACGGCCCACCACGGCCCTTCCCAGTCCACCACAGCCCACCACAGCCTGTCCCAGCCCACCACGGCCCGTCACAGCCCACCGCGGCCCAACCCAGCCTACCACGGCCCGTCCCAGCCCACCACGGCCCGTCCCAGCCCACCACGGCCCATCACAGCCCACCACAGCCTGTCCAAACCCAGCACAGCCCTCCACAACCCTCCACAGCCCGTCCCAACCCTCCACATCTCATCCTAGCCTACCACAGCCCGTCGCAGCCCAACACAGCTTATCCCAGCCCACCGCAACCCGTCCCAGCCCACCGCAACCCGTCCCAGCCCACCACAGCCCACCACAGGTCACCACAGCCCACCACCGGTCACCACAGCCCACCACAGGTCACCACAGCCTGTTTCAGCCCACCACGGCAAACCACGGCCCGTCCCAGCCCACCACGGCCCGCCATGGCCCACCACAGCTCGTCCCAGATAAACACGGCGCACCACAGCCCACCACGGCCCGTCCCAGCCCACCACAGCCCACTACGGCCCACCACAGCCCACCACAGCCCGTCCCAGCCCACCACAGCCCGTCCCAGCCCACCACAGCCCGTCCCAGCTCGTCCCAGACCACCACAGCCTCTCACAGCACACCACAGCAAGTACCAGCCCAACACAGCAAGTACCAGCCCGTCCCAGCCCACCACGGCCCGTCTCAGCCCACCAGGGCCCGTCTCAGCTCACCACAACCCGTCCCAGATGACCACAGCCCGTCCCAGCCCACCACAGCCCGTCTCTAGCCCACCACAGCCCACCACGGCCCGTCCCAGCCCACCACAGCCCGTCCCAGCCCACCACAGCCCGTCCCAGCCTGTTTCAGCCCAGCACGGCTAACCACGGCCTGTCCCGGCCCACCACGGCCAACCACGGTCCACCATGGCCCACCAGAGCACACCACGGCCCACCACGGCCCTTCCCAGTCCAACACAGCCCACCACAGCCTGTCCCAGCCCACCACGGCCCGTCCCAGCCCACCGCGGCCCACCCCAGCCCACCACGGCCCGTCCCAGCCCACCACGGCCCGTCCCAGCCCACCACGGCCCATCACAGCCCACCACAGTTCACCACAGCCCGTCCTAGCCCACCACGGCCCGTCCCAACCCACCACAGCCGGTCCCAGCTCACCACAGCCCACCGCAGCCCGTCCCAGCCCACCACAGCCCGTCCCAGCCCACCACAGACCACCACAGCCCATCCAAACCACCACAGCCCTTCCCAGCCCACCACAGCCCACCACAGTACGTCCCAGCCCAGTACAACTCGTCCCAGCCCACCACAGCCCACCACAGCCCATCCCAGCCCACCACAGCCCGTCCCTGAACACCACAGCCCGTCCCAGCCCACCACGGCCCATCCCAGCCCACCACTAGCCCGTCCCAGCCCACCACAGCCCGTCCCAGCCCACCACAGCCCGTCCCAGCCCGTCCCAGCCCACCACAGGCCGTCCCCGCCCATTACAGCCCATCCAAGCCCGTCCCAGACCACCACAGCCCGTCTCAAGCTCACCATAACCTACCACAGCCCACCACAGCCCGTCCCAGACCACAACGGCCCACCACAGCCCACCACGGCCCGTCCCCGCCCACCACAGCTTGTCCCCGCCCGTCCCCGTCGACCACAGCTTGTCCCAGTCCACCGCAGCCCGTCCCCGCCCACCGCAGCCCGTCTCCGCCAACCACAGCTCGTCCCAGCCCGTCCCAGCCCATCCAAGCCCGTCCCAGCACACCACAGCCCGTCACAGCCCGTCACAGCCCACCACAGCCTGTCCCAGCCCACCACAACCCATCCCAGCCTACCACAGCCCACCCCAGGCCACCACAGCTCGTCCCAGCCCGTCCCAACCCATCCCAGCACACCACAGCCCGTCCCATCCCACCACAGCCCGTCCCAGCACACCACAGCTCGTCACAGCCCGTCCCAGCCCGTCCCAGTTTACCACAGCCCGTCCCAGCCCACCACAGCCGGTTACAGCTTACCACAGCCCGTCCCAGCACACCACAGCCCGTCCCAGCACACCACAGCCCGTCCCAGCCCACCACAGCCCGTCCCAGCACACCACAGCCCGTCCCATACCGTCCCAGCCCACCACAGCCCGTGCCAGCCCGTCCCAGCCTGTTCCAGACCACCAGAGTCCGTCCCAGCACTCCGCAGCCCAACACAGCCCGTCCCAGCCCACCACAGCCCGTCCCAGCCCGTCCCAGCCCACCACAGCCCGTCCCAGCCCAGCACAGCCCATCCCAGCCCACTACGGCCCGTCCCAGCCCACCACGGCACATCACAGCCCTTCCCAGCCCTCCACAGCACACCACAGCCCACTACAGCCCGTCCCAGCCCACCACAGCCCGTCCCAGCCCACCACAGCCCACCACAACCCGTCCCAGCCTGTCCCAGCTCATCCCAGCCCACCACAGCCCACCACAGTTTGTCCCAGCCCACCACAGCCCATCCCAGCCCACCACAGGCCACTACAGCACACCAAAGCCCGTCACAGCTCGTCCCAGCCCGTCACAGCTCGTCCCAGCCCGTCCCAGACCACCACAGCATGTCCCAGGCCCCCACAGCCCACCATAGCCCGTCCCAGCCCACGACAGCCCGTCCCAGCCCACGACAGCCCGTCCCAGCCCATCACAGACCACTACAGCACACCACAGCCTACCACAGCCCACCACAGCCCGTCCCAGCCCGGCACAGACTACCACAGTTCGTCCCAGTCCGCCACAACCCGTCCCAGCCCGCCACGGCCCGTCCCAGCCCACCACGGCCCGTCCCGCCCCACCACGGCCTATCCCGCCCCACCACAGCCTGTCCCAGCTTACCACAGCCTGTCCCAGCCAAACACAGCCTGTCCTAGCCAAACACAGCCTGTCCCGGCCCACCACGGCCCATCCCGAACCACCACGGCCCGGCCCGGCCCACCACGGCCCGTCCCAGCCCACCACGGCCCGTCCCAGACCACCCCAGCCTGTCCCAGCCCACCACACCCTGTCCCAGACCACCACAGCCTGTCTCAGCCAAACACAGCCTGTCCTAGCCAAACACAGCCTGTCCCGGCCCACCACGGCCCGGCGCGGCCCACCACGGCCCGTCCCGGCCCACCACGGCCCGTCCCAGCCCACCACGGCCCGTCCCAGCCCACCACGGCCCATCACAGCCCACCACAGTTCACCACAGCCCGTCCTAGCCCACCACGGCCCGTCCCAACCCACCACAGCCGGTCCCAGCTCACCACAGCCCACCGCAGCCCGTCCCAGCCCACCACAGCCCGTCCCAGCCCACCACAGACCACCACAGCCCATCCAAACCACCACAGCCCTTCCCAGCCCACCACAGCCCACCACAGTACGTCCCAGCCCAGTACAACTCGTCCCAGCCCACCACAGCCCACCACAGCCCATCCCAGCCCACCACAGCCCGTCCCTGAACACCACAGCCCGTCCCAGCCCACCACGGCCCGTCCCAGCCCACCACTAGCCCGTCCCAGCCCACCACAGCCCGTCCCAGCCCACCACAGCCCGTCCCAGCCCGTCCCAGCCCACCACAGGCCGTCCCCGCCCATTACAGCCCATCCAAGCCCGTCCCAGACCACCACAGCCCGTCTCAAGCTCACCATAACCTACCACAGCCCACCACAGCCCGTCCCAGACCACAACGGCCCACCACAGCCCACCACGGCCCGTCCCCGCCCACCACAGCTTGTCCCCGCCCGTCCCCGTCGACCACAGCTTGTCCCAGTCCACCGCAGCCCGTCCCCGCCCACCGCAGCCCGTCTCCGCCAACCACAGCTCGTCCCAGCCCGTCCCAGCCCATCCAAGCCCGTCCCAGCACACCACAGCCCGTCACAGCCCGTCACAGCCCACCACAGCCTGTCCCAGCCCACCACAACCCATCCCAGCCTACCACAGCCCACCCCAGGCCACCACAGCTCGTCCCAGCCCGTCCCAACCCATCCCAGCACACCACAGCCCGTCCCATCCCACCACAGCCCGTCCCAGCACACCACAGCTCGTCACAGCCCGTCCCAGCCCGTCCCAGTTTACCACAGCCCGTCCCAGCCCACCACAGCCGGTTACAGCTTACCACAGCCCGTCCCAGCACACCACAGCCCGTCCCAGCACACCACAGCCCGTCCCAGCCCACCACAGCCCGTCCCAGCACACCACAGCCCGTCCCATACCGTCCCAGCCCACCACAGCCCGTGCCAGCCCGTCCCAGCCTGTTCCAGACCACCAGAGTCCGTCCCAGCACTCCGCAGCCCAACACAGCCCGTCCCAGCCCACCACAGCCCGTCCCAGCCCGTCCCAGCCCACCACAGCCCGTCCCAGCCCAGCACAGCCCATCCCAGCCCACTACGGCCCGTCCCAGCCCACCACGGCACATCACAGCCCTTCCCAGCCCTCCACAGCACACCACAGCCCACTACAGCCCGTCCCAGCCCACCACAGCCCGTCCCAGCCCACCACAGCCCACCACAACCCGTCCCAGCCTGTCCCAGCTCATCCCAGCCCACCACAGCCCACCACAGTTTGTCCCAGCCCACCACAGCCCATCCCAGCCCACCACAGGCCACTACAGCACACCAAAGCCCGTCACAGCTCGTCCCAGCCCGTCACAGCTCGTCCCAGCCCGTCCCAGACCACCACAGCATGTCCCAGGCCCCCACAGCCCACCATAGCCCGTCCCAGCCCACGACAGCCCGTCCCAGCCCACGACAGCCCGTCCCAGCCCATCACAGACCACTACAGCACACCACAGCCTACCACAGCCCACCACAGCCCGTCCCAGCCCGGCACAGACTACCACAGTTCGTCCCAGTCCGCCACAACCCGTCCCAGCCCGCCACGGCCCGTCCCAGCCCACCACGGCCCGTCCCGCCCCACCACGGCCTATCCCGCCCCACCACAGCCTGTCCCAGCTTACCACAGCCTGTCCCAGCCAAACACAGCCTGTCCTAGCCAAACACAGCCTGTCCCGGCCCACCACGGCCCATCCCGAACCACCACGGCCCGGCCCGGCCCACCACGGCCCGTCCCAGCCCACCACGGCCCGTCCCAGACCACCCCAGCCTGTCCCAGCCCACCACACCCTGTCCCAGACCACCACAGCCTGTCTCAGCCAAACACAGCCTGTCCTAGCCAAACACAGCCTGTCCCGGCCCACCACGGCCCGGCGCGGCCCACCACGGCCCGTCCCGGCCCACCACGGCCCGTCCCAGCCCACCACGGCCCGTCCCAGCCCACCACGGCCCATCACAGCCCACCACAGTTCACCACAGCCCGTCCTAGCCCACCACGGCCCGTCCCAACCCACCACAGCCGGTCCCAGCTCACCACAGCCCACCGCAGCCCGTCCCAGCCCACCACAGCCCGTCCCAGCCCACCACAGACCACCACAGCCCATCCAAACCACCACAGCCCTTCCCAGCCCACCACAGCCCACCACAGTACGTCCCAGCCCAGTACAACTCGTCCCAGCCCACCACAGCCCACCACAGCCCATCCCAGCCCACCACAGCCCGTCCCTGAACACCACAGCCCGTCCCAGCCCACCACGGCCCGTCCCAGCCCACCACTAGCCCGTCCCAGCCCACCACAGCCCGTCCCAGCCCACCACAGCCCGTCCCAGCCCGTCCCAGCCCACCACAGGCCGTCCCCGCCCATTACAGCCCATCCAAGCCCGTCCCAGACCACCACAGCCCGTCTCAAGCTCACCATAACCTACCACAGCCCACCACAGCCCGTCCCAGACCACAACGGCCCACCACAGCCCACCACGGCCCGTCCCCGCCCACCACAGCTTGTCCCCGCCCGTCCCCGTCGACCACAGCTTGTCCCAGTCCACCGCAGCCCGTCCCCGCCCACCGCAGCCCGTCTCCGCCAACCACAGCTCGTCCCAGCCCGTCCCAGCCCATCCAAGCCCGTCCCAGCACACCACAGCCCGTCACAGCCCGTCACAGCCCACCACAGCCTGTCCCAGCCCACCACAACCCATCCCAGCCTACCACAGCCCACCCCAGGCCACCACAGCTCGTCCCAGCCCGTCCCAACCCATCCCAGCACACCACAGCCCGTCCCATCCCACCACAGCCCGTCCCAGCACACCACAGCTCGTCACAGCCCGTCCCAGCCCGTCCCAGTTTACCACAGCCCGTCCCAGCCCACCACAGCCGGTTACAGCTTACCACAGCCCGTCCCAGCACACCACAGCCCGTCCCAGCACACCACAGCCCGTCCCAGCCCACCACAGCCCGTCCCAGCACACCACAGCCCGTCCCATACCGTCCCAGCCCACCACAGCCCGTGCCAGCCCGTCCCAGCCTGTTCCAGACCACCAGAGTCCGTCCCAGCACTCCGCAGCCCAACACAGCCCGTCCCAGCCCACCACAGCCCGTCCCAGCCCGTCCCAGCCCACCACAGCCCGTCCCAGCCCAGCACAGCCCATCCCAGCCCACTACGGCCCGTCCCAGCCCACCACGGCACATCACAGCCCTTCCCAGCCCTCCACAGCACACCACAGCCCACTACAGCCCGTCCCAGCCCACCACAGCCCGTCCCAGCCCACCACAGCCCACCACAACCCGTCCCAGCCTGTCCCAGCTCATCCCAGCCCACCACAGCCCACCACAGTTTGTCCCAGCCCACCACAGCCCATCCCAGCCCACCACAGGCCACTACAGCACACCAAAGCCCGTCACAGCTCGTCCCAGCCCGTCACAGCTCGTCCCAGCCCGTCCCAGACCACCACAGCATGTCCCAGGCCCCCACAGCCCACCATAGCCCGTCCCAGCCCACGACAGCCCGTCCCAGCCCACGACAGCCCGTCCCAGCCCATCACAGACCACTACAGCACACCACAGCCTACCACAGCCCACCACAGCCCGTCCCAGCCCGGCACAGACTACCACAGTTCGTCCCAGTCCGCCACAACCCGTCCCAGCCCGCCACGGCCCGTCCCAGCCCACCACGGCCCGTCCCGCCCCACCACGGCCTATCCCGCCCCACCACAGCCTGTCCCAGCTTACCACAGCCTGTCCCAGCCAAACACAGCCTGTCCTAGCCAAACACAGCCTGTCCCGGCCCACCACGGCCCATCCCGAACCACCACGGCCCGGCCCGGCCCACCACGGCCCGTCCCAGCCCACCACGGCCCGTCCCAGACCACCCCAGCCTGTCCCAGCCCACCACACCCTGTCCCAGACCACCACAGCCTGTCTCAGCCAAACACAGCCTGTCCTAGCCAAACACAGCCTGTCCCGGCCCACCACGGCCCGGCGCGGCCCACCACGGCCCGTTCCGGCCCACCACGGCCCGTCCCGGCCCACCACAGCCCGTCCCAGCCCGTCCCAGCCCACCACGGCCCGTCCCAGCCCACCACGGCACATCACAGCCCGTCCCAGCCCTCCAAAGCACACCACAGCCCACTACAGCCCGTCCCAGCCCACCACAACCCGTCCCAGCCTGTCCCAGCTCATCCCAGCCCACCACAGCCCACCACAGTTTGTCCCAGCCCACCACAGTCCGTCCCAGCCCACCACAGGCCACTACAGCACACCACAGCCCGTCCCAGCTCACCACGGCCCGTCCCAGCCCGTCCCAGCCCACGACAACCCATCCCAGCCCACGAAAGCCCGTCCAAGCTTACTACAGCCCGTCCCAGCCCACCACGGCCCGTCCCAGCCCAGCACAGCCCATCCCAGCCCACCACGGCCCGTCCCAGCCCACCACGGCACATCACAGCCCGTCCCAGCCCTCCACAGCACACCACAGCCCACTACAGCCCGTCCCAGCCCACCACAGCCCACCACAACCCGTCCCAGCCTGTCCCAGCTCATACCAGCCCACCACAGCCCACCACAGTTTGTCCCTGCCCACCACGGCCCGTCCCGGCCCACCACGGCCCGTCCCGGCCCACCACGGCCCGTCCCAGCCCACCCCGGCCCGTCCCGGCCCACCACAGTCCGTCCCAGCCCACCACGGCCCGTCCCAGCCCACCACGGCACATCACAGCCCGTCCCAGCCCTCCACAGCACACCACAGCCCACTACAGCCCGTCCCAGCCCACCACGGCCCGTCCCGGCCCACCACGGCCCGTCCCGGCCCACCACAGCCCGTCCCAGCCCGTCCCAGCCCACCACGGCCCGTCCCAGCCCAGCACAGCCCATCCCAGCCCACCACGGCCCGTCCCAGCCCACCACGGCACATCACAGCCCGTCCCAGCCCTCCACAGCACACCACAGCCCACTACAGCCCGTCCCAGCCCACCACAACCCGTCCCAGCCTGTCCCAGCTCATCCCAGCCCACCACAGCCCACCACAGTTTGTCCCAGCCCACCACAGTCCGTCCCAGCCCACCACAGGCCACTACAGCACACCACAGCCCGTCCCAGCTCACCACGGCCCGTCCCAGCCCGTCCCAGCCCACGACAACCCATCCCAGCCCACGAAAGCCCGTCCAAGCTTACTACAGCCCGTCCCAGCCCACCACGGCCCGTCCCAGCCCAGCACAGCCCATCTCAGCCCACCACGGCCCGTCCCAGCCCACCACGGCACATCACAGCCCGTCCCAGCCCTCCACAGCACACCACAGCCCACTACAGCCCGTCCCAGCCCACCACAGCCCACCACAACCCGTCCCAGCCTGTCCCAGCTCATCCCAGCCCACCACAGCCCACCACAGTTTGTCCCAGCCCACCACAGCCCATCCCAGCCCACCACAGGCCACTACAGCACACCAAAGCCCGTCACAGCTCGTCCCAGCCCGTCACAGCTCGTCCCAGCCCGTCCCAGACCACCACAGCATGTCCCAGGCCCCCACAGCCCACCATAGCCCGTCCCAGCCCACGACAGCCCGTCCCAGCCCACGACAGCCTGTCCCAGCCCACGACAGCCCGTCCCAGCCCATCACAGACCACTACAGCACACCACAGCCTAGCACAGCCCACCACAGCCCGTCCCAGCCCGGCACAGACTACCACAGTTCGTCCCAGTCCGCCACAACCCGTCCCAGCCCGCCACGGCCCGTCCCAGCCCGGCACAGACTACCACAGTTCGTCCCAGTCCGCCACAACCCGTCCCAGCCCGCCACGGCCCGTCCCAGCCCACCACGGCCCGTCCCGGCCCACCACGGCCCCTCCCGGCCCACCACAGCCCGTCCCAGCTTACCACAGCCTGTCCCAGCCAAACACAGCCTGTCCTAGCCAAACACAGCCTGTCCCGGCCCACCACGGCCCATCCCGAACCACCACGGCCCGGCCCGGCCCACCACGGCCCGTCCCAGCCCACCACGGCCCGTCCCAGACCACCCCAGCCTGTCCCAGCCCACCACAGCCTGTCCCAGACCACCACAGCCTGTCTCAGCCAAACACAGCCTGTCCTAGCCAAACACAGCCTGTCCCGGCCCACCACGGCCCGTCCCGAACGACCACGGCCCGGCCCACCACTGCACGGCCCGGCCCACCACGGCCCGGCGCGGCCCACCACGGCCCGTCCCGGCCCACCACGGCCTGTCCCAGCCCGCCACGGCCCGTCCCAGCCCGCCACGGCCCGTCCCAGCCTACCACAGCCCGTCCCAGCCCACCACAGACCACCACAGTTCATCCCAGCCCACCACAGTTCGTCCCAGCCCGCCACGGCCCGTCCCGGCCCACCACGGCCCGTCCCGGCCCACCACGGCCCGTCCCAGCTCACCACAGCCTGTCCGAGCCCACCACAGGCTGTCCCAGCCCACCACGGGCTGTCCCAGCCCACCACGGCCCGTCCCAGCTCACCACGGCCCGTCCCAGCCCGTCCCAGCCCACGACAACCCATCCCAGCCCACGAAAGCCCGTCCCAGCTTACCACATCCCGTCCCAGCCTACCACGGCCCACCACGGCTTGCCACGGCCCAGCCCAGCCCACCACAGCCCGTCCCAGCCCACCACGGCCCGTCCCAGCCCACCACAGCCCGTCCCATCCCGCCACGGCCCGTCCCAGCCCGCCACGGCCCGTCCCAGCCCGCCACAGTTTGTCCCAGCCTACCACAGCCCGTCCCAGCCCACCACAGACCACCACAGTTCATCCCAGCCCACCACAGTTCGTCCCAGCCCGCCACGGCCCGTCCCGGTCCACCACGGCCCGTCCCGGCCCACCACGGCCCGTCCCGGCTCACCACAGCCTGTCCCAGCCCACCACGGGCTGTCCCAGCCCACCACGGGCTGTCCCAGCCAACCACAGCCCACCCCAGCCCACCACAGCCCGTCCCAGCCCATCCCATCCCACCCGGCCCGGCCCAGCCCACCTAAGCACACTACAGCCCGTCCCAGCCCTCCACAGCCCACCACAGCCCACTACAGCCTGTCCCAGCCCACCACAGCCCGTCCCAGCCCACCACAGCCCACCACAGCCCGTCCCAGCCCGTCCCAGCCTGTCCCAGCTCATCCCAGCCCACCACAGCCCACCACAGGCCGTCCCAGCCCACCACAGCCTGTTCCAGCCCGCCACGGCCCGTCCCAGCCCGCCACAGTTTGTCCCAGCCTACCACAGCCCGTCCCAGCCCGCCACAGACCACCACAGTACATCCCAGCCCACCACAGTTCGTCCCAGCCCGCCACGGCCCGTCCCGGCCCACCACGGCCCGTCCCGGCCCACCACGGCCCGTCCCGGCCCACCACGGCCCACCACAGCCCACCACGGCCCGTCCCGGCCCACCACGGCCCGTCCCGGCCCACCACGGCCCGTCCCAGCCCACCACAGCCCGTCCCAGCCCGTCCCAGCCCACCACGGCCCGTCCCAGCCCAGCACAGCCCATCCCAGCCCACCACGGCCCGTCCCAGCCCACCACGGCACATCACAGCCCGTCCCAGCCCTCCACAGCACACCACAGCCCACTACAGCCCGTCCCAGCCCACCACAACCCGTCCCAGCCTGTCCCAGCTCATCCCAGCCCACCACAGCCCACCACAGTTTGTCCTAGCCCACCACAGTCCGTCCCAGCCCACCACAGGCCACTACAGCACACCACAGCCCGTCCCAGCTCACCACGGCCCGTCCCAGCCCGTCCCAGCCCACGACAACCCATCCCAGCCCACGAAAGCCCGTCCAAGCTTACTACAGCCCGTCCCAGCCCACCACGGCCCGTCCCAGCCCAGCACAGCCCATCCCAGCCCACCACGGCCCGTCCCAGCCCACCACGGCACATCACAGCCCGTCCCAGCCCTCCACAGCACACCACAGCCCACTACAGCCCGTCCCAGCCCACCACAGCCCACCACAACCCGTCCCAGCCTGTCCCAGCTCATACCAGCCCACCACAGCCCACCACAGTTTGTCCCAGCCCACCACGGCCCGTCCCGGCCCACCACGGCCCGTCCCGGCCAACCACGGCCCGTCCCAGCCCACCCCGGCCCGTCCCGGCCCACCACAGTCCGTCCCAGCCCACCACGGCCCGTCCCAGCCCACCACGGCACATCACAGCCCGTCCCAGCCCTCCACAGCACACCACAGCCCACTACAGCCCGTCCCAGCCCACCACGGCCCGTCCCGGCCCACCACGGCCCCTCCCGGCCCACCACGGCCCGGTGCGACCCACCACGGCCCGTCCCGGCCCACCACGGCCCGTCCCGGCCCACCACGGCCCGTCCTGGCCCACCACGGCCCGGCCCGGCTCACCACGGCCCGTCCCAGCCCACCCCGGCCCGTCCCAGCCCACCACAGCCCGTCGCAGCCCACCACAGCCCGTCCCAGCCCACCACGGCCCGTCCCACCACACCACAGTCCGACCCAGCCCACCACGGCCCGTCACAGCTTACCACGGCCCACCACGGCTTGCCACGGCCCAGCCCAGCCCACCACAGCCCGTCCCAGCCCGCCACGGCCCGTCCCAGCCAGCCACGGCCCGTCCCAGCCCGCCACGGCCCGTCCCAGCCCGCCACAGTTTGTCCCAGCCTACCACAGCCCGTCCCAGATCACCACAGCCCGTCCCAGCCCACCACAGACCACCACAGTTCATCCCAGCCAACCACAGTTCGTCCCAGCCCTCCACGGCCCGCCCCGGCCCACCACGGCCCGTCCCGGCTCACCACAGCCTGTCGCAGCCCACCACGGGCTGTCCCAGCCCACCACGGCCCGTCCCAGCTCACCACGGCCCGTCTCAACCCGTCCCAGCCCACGAAAGCACGTCCCAGCTTACCACATCCCGTCCCAGCTTACCACAGCCCATCACAGCCCACCACGGTCCACCACAGCCCACCAGAGCCCGTCCCAGCCCACCACAGCCCGTCCCAGCTCATCCCAGCCCACCACAGCCCGCCACAACCCGTCCCAGCCCACCACGGCCCGTCCCAGGCCAGCACAGTCCATCCCAGCCCACTACGGCCCGTCCCAGCCCACCACGGCACATCACAGCCCGTCCCAGCCCTCCACAGCACACCACAGCCCACTACAGCCCGTCCCAGCCCACCACAGCCCGTCCCAGCCCACCACAGCCCACCACAACCCGTCCCAGCCTGTCCCAGCTCATCCCAGCCCACCACAGCCCACCACAGTTTGTCCCAGCCCACCACAGGCCATCCCAGCCCACCACAGGCCACTACAGCACACCAAAGCCCGTCACAGCTCGTCCCAGCCCGTCACAGCTCGTCCCAGCCCGTCCCAGACCACCACAGCATGTCCCAGGCCCCCACAGCCCACCATAGCCCGTCCCAGCCCACGACAGCCCGTCCCAGCCCACGACAGCCTGTCCCAGCCCACGACAGCCCGTCCCAGCCCATCACAGACCACTACAGCACACCACAGCCTAGCACAGCCCACCACAGCCCGTCCCAGCCCGGCACAGACTACCACAGTTCGTCCCAGTCCGCCACAACCCGTCCCAGCCCGCCACGGCCCGTCCCAGCCCGGCACAGACTACCACAGTTCGTCCCAGTCCGCCACAACCCGTCCCAGCCCGCCACGGCCCGTCCCAGCCCACCACGGCCCGTCCCGGCCCACCACGGCCCCTCCCGGCCCACCACAGCCCGTCCCAGCTTACCACAGCCTGTCCCAGCCAAACACAGCCTGTCCTAGCCAAACACAGCCTGTCCCGGCCCACCACGGCCCATCCCGAACCACCACGGCCCGGCCCGGCCCACCACGGCCCGTCCCAGCCCACCACGGCCCGTCCCAGACCACCCCAGCCTGTCCCAGCCCACCACAGCCTGTCCCAGACCACCACAGCCTGTCTCAGCCAAACACAGCCTGTCCTAGCCAAACACAGCCTGTCCCGGCCCACCACGGCCCGTCCCGAACGACCACGGCCCGGCCCACCACTGCACGGCCCGGCCCACCACGGCCCGGCGCGGCCCACCACGGCCCGTCCCGGCCCACCACGGCCTGTCCCAGCCCGCCACGGCCCGTCCCAGCCCGCCACGGCCCGTCCCAGCCTACCACAGCCCGTCCCAGCCCACCACAGACCACCACAGTTCATCCCAGCCCACCACAGTTCGTCCCAGCCCGCCACGGCCCGTCCCGGCCCACCACGGCCCGTCCCAGCTCACCACGGCCCGTCCCAGCCCGTCCCAGCCCACGACAACCCATCCCAGCCCACGAAAGCCCGTCCCAGCTTACCACATCCCGTCCCAGCCTACCACGGCCCACCACGGCTTGCCACGGCCCAGCCCAGCCCACCACAGCCTGTCCCAGCCCACCACGGCCCGTCCCAGCCCACCACAGCCCGTCCCATCCCGCCACGGCCCGTCCCAGCCCGCCACGGCCCGTCCCAGCCCGCCACAGTTTGTCCCAGCCTACCACAGCCCGTCCCAGCCCACCACAGACCACCACAGTTCATCCCAGCCCACCACAGTTCGTCCCAGCCCGCCACGGCCCGTCCCGGTCCACCACGGCCCGTCCCGGCCCACCACGGCCCGTCCCGGCTCACCACAGCCTGTCCCAGCCCACCACGGGCTGTCCCAGCCCACCACGGGCTGTCCCAGCCAACCACAGCCCACCCCAGCCCACCACAGCCCGTCCCAGCCCATCCCATCCCACCCGGCCCGGCCCAGCCCACCTAAGCACACTACAGCCCGTCCCAGCCCTCCACAGCCCACCACAGCCCACTACAGCCTGTCCCAGCCCACCACAGCCCGTCCCAGCCCACCACAGCCCACCACAGCCCGTCCCAGCCCGTCCCAGCCTGTCCCAGCTCATCCCAGCCCACCACAGCCCACCACAGGCCGTCCCAGCCCACCACAGCCTGTTCCAGCCCGCCACGGCCCGTCCCAGCCCGCCACAGTTTGTCCCAGCCTACCACAGCCCGTCCCAGCCCGCCACAGACCACCACAGTACATCCCAGCCCACCACAGTTCGTCCCAGCCCGCCACGGCCCGTCCCGGCCCACCACGGCCCGTCCCGGCCCACCACGGCCCGTCCCGGCCCACCACGGCCCACCACAGCCCACCACGGCCCGTCCCGGCCCACCACGGCCCGTCCCGGCCCACCACGGCCCGTCCCAGCCCACCCCAGCCTGTCCCAGCCTACCACAGCCCGTCCCAGCCCACCACAGCCTGTCCCAGCCCACCACAGCCCGTCCCACCACACCACAGTCCGACCCAGCCCACCACGGCCCGTCACAGCTTACCACGGCCCACCACGGCTTGCCACGGCCCAGCCCAGCCCACCACAAGCCTGTCCCAGCCCACCGCGGCCCGTCCCAGCCCACCACGGCCCGTCCCATCTCGCCACGGCCCATCCCAGCCCGCCACAGTTTGTCCCAGCCTACCACAGCCCGTCCCAGATCACCACAGCCCGTCCCGGGCCACCACAGACCACCACAGTTCATCCCAACCCACCACAGTTCGTCCCAGCCCACCACGGCCCGTCCCGGCCCACCACGGCCCGTCCCGGCCCACCACGGCTTGTCCCAGCCCGTCCCAGCCCACGACAACCCGTCCCAGCTCACGAAAGCCCGTCCCAGCTTACCACAGCCCATCACAGCCCACCACGGTCCACCACAGCCCGTCCCAGCCCACCACGGCCCATAACAACCCACCACGGCCCGTCGCGGCCCGTCCCAGTATACAACGGCTCGTCCCAGCCCACCACAGCCTGTCCAAGCCCACCAGAGCCCGTCCCAGCCCACCACGGCCCGTCCCAGCCCACCACGGCCCCTCCCAGCCCGTCCCAGCCCACCACAGCCCGTCCCAACCCACCACAGCCCGTCCCAGCCCACCACAGCCCGCCCCAGCCCATCCCAGCCCACCCGGCCCGTCCCAGCCCACCACAGCACACTACAGCCCGTCCCAGCCCTCCACAGCCCACGACAGCCCACTACAGCCCGTCCCAGCCCACCACAGCCCGTCCCAGCCCACCACAGCACACCACAGCCCATCCCAGCCCGTCCCAGCTCATCCCAGCCCACCACAGCCCACTACAGTTTGTCCCAGCCCACCACAGCCCGTCCCAGCCCAGCACAGCCTGTCCCAGCCCACCACAGGCCACCACAGCACACCACAGGCCACTACAACACACCACAGCCCGTCACAGCTCGTCCCAGCTCGTCACAGCACGTCCCAGCCCTTCCCAGCCCACCACAGCATGTCCCAGGCTCCCACAGGCCACGACAGCCCTTCCCAGCCCACGACAGCCCATCCCAGCCCACCACAGCCCGTCCCAGCCCACCACAGACCACTACAGAACACCACAGACCACTACAGAACACCACAGCCTACCGCAGCCCACCACAGCCCGTCCCAGCTCGTCCCAGCCCGTCCCCGCCCACCACAGCCCGTCCCAGCTCGTCCCAGCCCGTCCCAGACCTTCCCAGCCCACCACAGCCCGTCCCGGACCACGACAGCCCGTCCCGGACCTACCACAACCCATCCCCGACCACCACAGCAGGTCCAAGCCCACCACAGCCTGTCCCAGCCCACCACAGACCGTCCCAGCTCTCCACAGCTCTCCATAGCCCGTCCCAATCCTCCACAGCCCATCCCAGCCTAACACAGCCCGTCCCAGCCCAACACAGCTTATCCCAGCCCACCACAGCCTGTCCCAGCCCACCACAGCCCGTCCCAGCCCACCACAGCCCGTCCCAGCCCACTACAGCCCGTCCCAGCCCACCACAGCCCCACCCAGCCCATCACAGGCCACTACAGCACACCACAGCCTAGCGCAGACCACCACAGCCCGTCCCACCCCGTCACAGCTCGTACCAGCCCGACACAGCCCACCACAGCCCGTCTCAGCTCACCACAGCCTGTCCCAGCCCACCACGGCCCACCACAGCCCGTCCCAACTAAACACAGTCCGTCCCAGCCCGTCCCAGCCCACCACACTCACCACAACTCGTCCCAGACCGTTCCAGCACAGCACAGCCCATCCAAGCCCACCACAGCCCGTCCCAGCCCACCATAGCCGTTCTAGCCCGTCCCAGCCCACCGCAGCCGGTCGCAGCCCCCCACAGCCCACCACAGCCCCTCCCAGCCCTACACAGGCCGTCCCAGCCCGTCCCATCCCAACACAGTGCGTCCAAGTCCGTCCCAGCCCACCAGAGCCCGGCCCAGCCCTCCACAGCCCACCAGAGCCTGTCGCGGCCCACCCCGGCCCATCACAGCCCGTCTCAGCTCATCACAGCTCGTCCCAGCCCACCACAGCCCGTCCCAGCCCACCACAACCAACCACAGCCCGTTCCAGCCCACCCCAGCCTGTCCCAGCCCACCACAGCCCGTTCCAGCCCACCACAGCCCTTTCCAGCCCACCGCAGCCTGTCCCAGCCCACCATGGCACACCACAGCCCACCACAGCCCGTCCCAGCCCACCACAGCCCACCATGGCTTACCACGGCCCACCACAGCCTATCCCAGCCCATCCCAGACCACCACAGCCCGTCACAGCCCGTCCCAGCCCACCAAAGCCCACCACAGCCCATCTCAGCTCACCACAACCCGTACCAGACCACCACAGCCCACCACAGCTGGTTACAGCTTATCACAGCCCATCCCAGCCCACCACAGCCCGTCCCAGCCCACCACAGACCGTCCCAGCCCACCACAGCCGACCATGGCTGACCACGGATCACCACAGCCTGTCCCAGCCCATCCCAGACCACCACAGCCCGTCCCAGCTCACCACAGCCCGTCCCAGCCCACCAGAGCCCGTCCCGGCCCACCACAGCTTGTCCCAGCTCATACCAGCCGACCACAGCCCGTCACAGCCCGTCCCAGCCCACCACATAAAGTACCAGCCCATAGAAGCCCACCACAGCCCGTCCCAGCCCACCACAGCCCGTCCCAGCCCACCACAGCCCGTCCCGGACCTACCAGAACCCGTCCCTTACCACCACAGCAGGTCCAAGCCCACCACAGCCCGTCCCAGCCCACCACAGCCTGTCCCAACCCACCAAAGCCCATTCCAGCCCTTCCCAACCCACCACAGCCGGTTTGAGACCACCAGAGCCCGTCCCAGCCAACCACAGCCCGTCCCCGCCCACCACAGCCCGTTCCCGCCCACCACAGCCCGTCCCAGCCCGTCCCAGCCCATCCCAGCCCACCCGGCCCGGCCCAGCCCACCTAAGCACACTACAGCCCGTCCCAGCCCTCCACAGCCCACCACAGCCCACTACAGCCTGTCCCAGCCCACCACAGCCCGTCCCAGCCCACCACAGCACACCACAGCCCGTCCCAGCCCGTCCCAGCCTGTCCCAGCTCATCCCAGCCCACCACAGCCCACCACAGGCCGTCCCAGCCCACCACAGCCTGTTCCAGCCCGCCACGGCCCGTCCCAGCCCGCCACAGTTTGTCCCAGCCTACCACAGCCCGTCCCAGCCCGCCACAGACCACCAAAGTACATCCCAGCCCACCACAGTTCGTCCCAGCCCGCCACGGCCCGTCCCGGCCCACCACGGCCCGTCCCGGCCCACCACGGCCCACCACAGCCCACCACGGCCCGGCCCGGCCCACCACAGCCCGTCCCGGCCCACCACGGCCTGTCCCAGCTCACCACAGCCTGTCCCAGCCCACCACGGGCTGTCCCAGCCCACCACGGCCCGTCCCAGCTCACCACGGACCGTCCCAGCCCGTCCCAGCCCACGACAACCCATCCCAGCCCACGAAAGCCCGTCCATGCTTACCACATCCCGTCCCAGCTTACCACAGCCCATCACAGCCCACCATGGTCCACCACAGCCCACCACAGCCCGTCCCAGACCACCACGGCCCATAACAACCCACCACGGCCCGTCACGGCCCACCAGAGCCCGTCCCAGCCCGTCCCAGCCCACCACAGCCCGTCCCAGCCCAGCACAGCCTGTCCCAGCCCACCACAGGCCACCACAGCACACCACAGGCCACTACAACACACCACAGCCCGTCACAGCTCGTCCCAGCTCGTCACAGCACGTCCCAGCCCTTCCCAGCCCACCACAGCATGTCCCAGGCCCCCACAGGCCACGACAGCCCTTCCCAGCCCACGACAGCCCATCCCAGCCCACCACAGCCCGTCCCAGCCCACCACAGACCACTACAGAACACCACAGACCACTACAGAACACCACAGCCTACCGCAGCCCACCACAGCCCGTCCCAGCTCGTCCCAGCCCGTCCCCGCCCACCACAGCCCGTCCCAGCTCGTCCCAGCCCGTCCCAGACCGTCCCAGCCCACCACAGCCCGTCCCGGACCACGACAGCCCGTCCCGGACCTACCACAACCCATCCCCGACCACCACAGCAGGTCCAAGCCCACCACAGCCTGTCCCAGCCCACCACAGACCGTCCCAGCTCTCCACAGCTCTCCATAGCCCGTCCCAATCCTCCACAGCCCATCCCAGCCTAACACAGCCCGTCCCAGCCCAACACAGCTTATCCCAGCCCACCACAGCCTGTCCCAGCCCACCACAGCCCGTCCCAGCCCACCACAGCCCGTCCCAGCCCACTACAGCCCGTCCCAGCCCACCACAGCCCCACCCAGCCCATCACAGGCCACTACAGCACACCACAGCCTAGCGCAGACCACCACAGCCCGTCCCACCCCGTCACAGCTCGTACCAGCCCGACACAGCCCACCACAGCCCGTCTCAGCTCACCACAGCCTGTCCCAGCCCACCACGGCCCACCACAGCCCGTCCCAGCTAAACACAGTCCGTCCCAGCCCGTCCCAGCCCACCACACTCACCACAACTCGTCCCAGAACGTTCCAGCACAGCACAGCCCATCCAAGCCCACCACAGCCCGTCCCAGCCCACCATAGCCGTTCTAGCCCGTCCCAGCCCACCGCAGCCGGTCGCAGCCCCCCACAGCCCACCACAGCCCCTCCCAGCCCTACACAGGCCGTCCCAGCCCGTCCCATCCCAACACAGTGCGTCCAAGTCCGTCCCAGCCCACCAGAGCCCGGCCCAGCCCTCCACAGCCCACCAGAGCCTGTCGCGGCTCACCCCGGCCCATCACAGCCCGTCTCAGCTCATCACAGCTCGTCCCAGCCCACCACAGCCCGTCCCAGCCCACCACAACCAACCACAGCCCGTTCCAGCCCACCCCAGCCTGTCCCAGCCCACCACAGCCCGTTCCAGCCCACCACAGCCCTTTCCAGCCCACCGCAGCCTGTCCCAGCCCACCATGGCACACCACAGCCCACCACAGCCCGTCCCAGCCCACCACAGCCCACCATGGCTTACCACGGCCCACCACAGCCTATCCCAGCCCATCCCAGACCACCACAGCCCGTCACAGCCCGTCCCAGCCCACCAAAGCCCACCACAGCCCATCTCAGCTCACCACAACCCGTACCAGACCACCACAGCCCACCACAGCTGGTTACAGCTTATCACAGCCCATCCCAGCCCACCACAGCCCGTCCCAGCCCACCACAGACCGTCCCAGCCCACCACAGCCGACCATGGCTGACCACGGATCACCACAGCCTGTCCCAGCCCATCCCAGACCACCACAGCCCGTCCCAGCTCACCACAGCCCGTCCCAGCCCACCAGAGCCCGTCCCGGCCCACCACAGCTTGTCCCAGCTCATACCAGCCGACCACAGCCCGTCACAGCCCGTCCCAGCCCACCACATAAAGTACCAGCCCATAGAAGCCCACCACAGCCCGTCCCAGCCCACCACAGCCCGTCCCAGCCCACCACAGCCCGTCCCGGACCTACCAGAACCCGTCCCTTACCACCACAGCAGGTCCAAGCCCACCACAGCCCGTCCCAGCCCACCACAGCCTGTCCCAACCCACCAAAGCCCATTCCAGCCCTTCCCAACCCACCACAGCCGGTTTGAGACCACCAGAGCCCGTCCCAGCCAACCACAGCCCGTCCCCGCCCACCACAGCCCGTTCCCGCCCACCACAGCCCGTCCCAGCCCGTCCCAGCCCATCCCAGCCCACCCGGCCCGGCCCAGCCCACCTAAGCACACTACAGCCCGTCCCAGCCCTCCACAGCCCACCACAGCCCACTACAGCCTGTCCCAGCCCACCACAGCCCGTCCCAGCCCACCACAGCACACCACAGCCCGTCCCAGCCCGTCCCAGCCTGTCCCAGCTCATCCCAGCCCACCACAGCCCACCACAGGCCGTCCCAGCCCACCACAGCCTGTTCCAGCCCGCCACGGCCCGTCCCAGCCCGCCACAGTTTGTCCCAGCCTACCACAGCCCGTCCCAGCCCGCCACAGACCACCAAAGTACATCCCAGCCCACCACAGTTCGTCCCAGCCCGCCACGGCCCGTCCCGGCCCACCACGGCCCGTCCCGGCCCACCACGGCCCACCACAGCCCACCACGGCCCGGCCCGGCCCACCACAGCCCGTCCCGGCCCACCACGGCCTGTCCCAGCTCACCACAGCCTGTCCCAGCCCACCACGGGCTGTCCCAGCCCACCACGGCCCGTCCCAGCTCACCACGGACCGTCCCAGCCCGTCCCAGCCCACGACAACCCATCCCAGCCCACGAAAGCCCGTCCATGCTTACCACATCCCGTCCCAGCTTACCACAGCCCATCACAGCCCACCATGGTCCACCACAGCCCACCACAGCCCGTCCCAGACCACCACGGCCCATAACAACCCACCACGGCCCGTCACGGCCCACCAGAGCCCGTCCCAGCCCGTCCCAGCCCACCACAGCCCGTCCCAAACCACCAAAGCCCGTCCCAGCACACCACAGCCCGTCCCAGCCCGTCGCAGCCCGTCCCAGCCCGTCGCAGCCCACCACAGCCAGTCCCAGCCCACCACAGCCCGTCCCAGCCCACCACAGCCCGTCCCAGCCCATCCCAGCCCACCCGGCCCGTCCCAGCCCACCACAGCACACTACAGCCCGTCCCAGCCCTCCACAGCCCACCACAGCCCACTACAGCCCGTCCCAGCCCACCACAGCCCGTCCCAGCCAACCACAGCCCACCACAGCCCGTCCCATCCCGTCCCAGCCTGTCCCAGCCCACCGCAGCCCGTCCCAGCCCACTGCAGCCCGTCCCAGCCCACCACAGCCTGTCCCAGCCCACCACGGCCCACCACAGCCCGTCCCAACTAAACACAGTCCGTCCCAGCCCGTCCCAGACCACCACACTCACCACAACTCGTCCCAGACCGTTCCAGCACAGCACAGCCCAAGCAAACCCACCACAGCCCGTCCCAGCCCACCATAGCCGTTCTAGCCCGTCCCAGCCCACCACAGCCCTTCCCAGCCCACCACAGCCCACCACAGCCCCTCCCAGCCCTACACAGGCCGTCCCAGCCCGTCGCAGCCCACCACAGTGCGTCCAAGTCCGTCCCAGCCCCCCAGAGCCCGTCCCAGCCCTCCACAGCCCACCAGAGCCTGTCCCGGCCCACCCCGGCCCATCACAGCCCGTCTCAGCTCATCACAGCTCGTCCCAGCCCACCACAGCCCGTCCCAGCCCACCACAACCAACTACAGCCCGTCCCCATCCCACCACAGCCTGTCCCAGCCCACCACGGCCCGTCCCGGCCCACCACGGCCCGTCCAAGCCCACCCCAGCCTGTCCCAGCCTACCACGGCCCGTCCCAGCCCACCACAGCCTGTCCCAGCCCACCACAGCCCGTCCCACCACACCACAGTCCGACCCAGCCCACCACGGCCCGTCACAGCTTACCACGGCCCACCACGGCTTGCCACGGCCCAGCCCAGCCCACCACAGCCTGTCCCAGCCCACCACGGCCCGTCCCAGCCCACCACGGCCCGTCCCATCTCGCCACGGCCCATCCCAGCCCGCCACAGTTTGTCCCAGCCTACCACAGCCCGTCCCAGATCACCACAGCCCGTCCCGGGCCACCACAGACCACCACAGTTCATCCCAACCCACCACAGTTCGTCCCAGCCCACCACGGCCCGTCCCGGCCCACCACGGCCCGTCCCGGCCAACCACAGCCTGTCCCAGCCCACCACGGGCTGTCCCAGCCGACCACGGCCCGTCCCAGCTCACCACGGCTTGTCCCAGCCCGTCCCAGCCCACGACAACCCGTCCCAGCTCACGAAAGCCCGTCCCAGCTTACCACAGCCCATCACAGCCCACCACGGTCCACCACAGCCCGTCCCAGCCCACCACGGCCCATAACAACCCACCACGGCCCGTCGCGGCCCGTCCCAGTATACAACGGCTCGTCCCAGCCCACCATAGCCTGTCCAAGCCCACCAGAGCCCGTCCCAGCCCACCACGGCCCGTCCCAGCCCACCACGGCCCCTCCCAGCCCGTCCCAGCCCACCACAGCCCGTCCCAACCCACCACAGCCCGTCCCAGCCCACCACAGCCCGCCCCAGCCCATCCCAGCCCACCCGGCCCGTCCCAGCCCACCACAGCACACTACAGCCCGTCCCAGCCCTCCACAGCCCACGACAGCCCACTACAGCCCGTCCCAGCCCACCACAGCCCGTCCCAGCCCACCACAGCACACCACAGCCCGTCCCAGCCCGTCCCAGCTCATCCCAGCCCACCACAGCCCACTACAGTTTGTCCCAGCCCACCACAGCCCGTCCCAGCCCAGCACAGCCTGTCCCAGCCCACCACAGGCCACCACAGCACACCACAGGCCACTACAACACACCACAGCCCGTCACAGCTCGTCCCAGCTCGTCACAGCACGTCCCAGCCCTTCCCAGCCCACCACAGCATGTCCCAGGCCCCCACAGGCCACGACAGCCCTTCCCAGCCCACGCCAGCCCATCCCAGCCCACCACAGCCCGTCCCAGCCCACCACAGACCACTACAGAACACCACAGACCACTACAGAACACCACAGCCTACCGCAGCCCACCACAGCCCGTCCCAGCTCGTCCCAGCCCGTCCCCGCCCACCACAGCCCGTCCCCGCCCACCACAGCCCGTCCCAGCTCGTCCCAGCCCGTCCCAGACCTTCCCAGCCCACCACAGCCCGTCCTGGACCACGACAGCCCGTCCCGGACCTACCACAACCCGTCCCCGACCACCACAGCAGGTCCAAGCCCACCACAGCCTGTCCCAGCCCACCACAGCCCGTCCCAGCCCACCAGAGCCCGTCCCGGCCCACCACAGCTTGTCCCAGCTCATACCAGCCGACCACAGCCCGTCACAGCCCGTCCCAGCCCACCACATAAAGTACCAGCCCATAGAAGCCCACCACAGCCCGTCCCAGCCCACCACAGCCCGTCCCAGCCCACCACAGCCCGTCCCGGACCTACCAGAACCCGTCCCTTACCACCACAGCAGGTCCAAGCCCACCACAGCCCGTCCCAGCCCACCACAGCCTGTCCCAACCCACCAAAGCCCATTCCAGCCCTTCCCAACCCACCACAGCCGGTTTGAGACCACCAGAGCCCGTCCCAGCCAACCACAGCCCGTCCCCGCCCACCACAGCCCGTTCCCGCCCACCACAGCCCGTCCCAGCTCGTCCCAGCCCGTCCCAGGCCTTCCCAGCCCACCACAGCCCGTCCCGGACCACGACAGCCCGTCCCGGACCTGCCACAATCCGTCCCCGACCACAACAGCAGGTCCAAGCCCACCACAGCCTGTGCCAACCCACCACAGCCCATTCCAGCCCTTCCCAGCCCACCACAGCCCGATCCATACCACCAGAGCCCGTCCCAGCCCACCACGGCCCGTCCCAGCCCACCACAGACCACCACAGTTCGTCCCAGCCCGCCACAACCCGTCCCAGCCCACCACGGCCCGTCCAGGCACACCATGGCCTGTCCCGGTCCACCACGGCCTATTCCAGCCCACCACAGCCTGTCCCAGCCCGCCATGGCCCTTCCCAGTCCACCACAGACCACCACAGTTCGTCCCAGCCCTCCACAACCAGTCCCAGCCCGCCACAACCCGTCCCAGCTCGCCACAGCCCGTCCCAGCTCGCCACAGCCCGTCCCAGCCCAGCACGGCCCGTCCCGGCCCACCACGGCCCGTTCCAGACCACCACAGACCGTCGCAGCTCACCACAGAAAGTCCCAGCCCGTCACAGAACACCACAACCCGTCACCGCCCACCAAAGCCCTTCCAAGGCGTCCCAGCCCGTCCCAGCCCAACACAACAAACCACAGCCCGTCCCCGTCCAACCACAGCCTGTCCCAGCCCACAATAGCCCTTTCCAGCCCACCGCAGCCTGTCCCAGCCCACCATGGCACACCACAGCCCGTCCCAGCCCACCACAGCCCACCATGGCTTACCACGGCCCACCACAGCCTGTCCCAGCCCATCCCAGACCACCACAGCCCGTCCCAGCCCACCACAGGCCACCACAGCCCGTCCCAGCTCACCACAGCCCGTCCCAGCTCACCACAGCCCGTCCCAGCTCACCAGAGCCCGGCCCGGCCCACCACAGCTTGTCCCACCTCATCCCAGCCCACCACAGCCCGCCACAACCCATCCCAGCCCACCACGGCCCGTCCCGGCACACCACGGCCCGTCCCGGCCCACCACGGCCCGTCCCAGCCCGCCACGGCCCGTCCCAGCCCGCCACGGCCCGTCCCAGCCTACCACAGCCCGTCCCAGCCCACCACAGACCACCACAGTTCATCCCAGCCCACCACAGTTCGTCCCAGCCCGCCACGGCCCGTCCCGGCCCACCACGGCCCGTCCCGGCCCACCACGGCCCGTCCCAGCTCACCACAGCCTGTCCGAGCCCACCACAGGCTGTCCCAGCCCACCACGGGCTGTCCCAGCCCACCACGGCCCGTCCCAGCTCACCACGGCCCGTCCCAGCCCGTCCCAGCCCACGACAACCCATCCCAGCCCACGAAAGCCCGTCCCAGCTTACCACATCCCGTCCCAGCCTACCACGGCCCACCACGGCTTGCCACGGCCCAGCCCAGCCCACCACAGCCCGTCCCAGCCCACCACGGCCCGTCCCAGCCCACCACAGCCCGTCCCATCCCGCCACGGCCCGTCCCAGCCCGCCACGGCCCGTCCCAGCCCGCCACAGTTTGTCCCAGCCTACCACAGCCCGTCCCAGCCCACCACAGACCACCACAGTTCATCCCAGCCCACCACAGTTCGTCCCAGCCCGCCACGGCCCGTCCCGGTCCACCACGGCCCGTCCCGGCCCACCACGGCCCGTCCCGGCTCACCACAGCCTGTCCCAGCCCACCACGGGCTGTCCCAGCCCACCACGGGCTGTCCCAGCCAACCACAGCCCACCCCAGCCCACCACAGCCCGTCCCAGCCCATCCCATCCCACCCGGCCCGGCCCAGCCCACCTAAGCACACTACAGCCCGTCCCAGCCCTCCACAGCCCACCACAGCCCACTACAGCCTGTCCCAGCCCACCACAGCCCGTCCCAGCCCACCACAGCCCACCACAGCCCGTCCCAGCCCGTCCCAGCCTGTCCCAGCTCATCCCAGCCCACCACAGCCCACCACAGGCCGTCCCAGCCCACCACAGCCTGTTCCAGCCCGCCACGGCCCGTCCCAGCCCGCCACAGTTTGTCCCAGCCTACCACAGCCCGTCCCAGCCCGCCACAGACCACCACAGTACATCCCAGCCCACCACAGTTCGTCCCAGCCCGCCACGGCCCGTCCCGGCCCACCACGGCCCGTCCCGGCCCACCACGGCCCGTCCCGGCCCACCACGGCCCACCACAGCCCACCACGGCCCGTCCCGGCCCACCACGGCCCGTCCCGGCCCACCACGGCCCGTCCCAGCCCACCCCAGCCTGTCCCAGCCTACCACAGCCCGTCCCAGCCCACCACAGCCTGTCCCAGCCCACCACAGCCCGTCCCACCACACCACAGTCCGACCCAGCCCACCACGGCCCGTCACAGCTTACCACGGCCCACCACGGCTTGCCACGGCCCAGCCCAGCCCACCACAGCCTGTCCCAGCCCACCGCGGCCCGTCCCAGCCCACCACGGCCCGTCCCATCTCGCCACGGCCCATCCCAGCCCGCCACAGTTTGTCCCAGCCTACCACAGCCCGTCCCAGATCACCACAGCCCGTCCCGGGCCACCACAGACCACCACAGTTCATCCCAACCCACCACAGTTCGTCCCAGCCCACCACGGCCCGTCCCGGCCCACCACGGCCCGTCCCGGCCCACCACGGCTTGTCCCAGCCCGTCCCAGCCCACGACAACCCGTCCCAGCTCACGAAAGCCCGTCCCAGCTTACCACAGCCCATCACAGCCCACCACGGTCCACCACAGCCCGTCCCAGCCCACCACGGCCCATAACAACCCACCACGGCCCGTCGCGGCCCGTCCCAGTATACAACGGCTCGTCCCAGCCCACCACAGCCTGTCCAAGCCCACCAGAGCCCGTCCCAGCCCACCACGGCCCGTCCCAGCCCACCACGGCCCCTCCCAGCCCGTCCCAGCCCACCACAGCCCGTCCCAACCCACCACAGCCCGTCCCAGCCCACCACAGCCCGCCCCAGCCCATCCCAGCCCACCCGGCCCGTCCCAGCCCACCACAGCACACTACAGCCCGTCCCAGCCCTCCACAGCCCACGACAGCCCACTACAGCCCGTCCCAGCCCACCACAGCCCGTCCCAGCCCACCACAGCACACCACAGCCCATCCCAGCCCGTCCCAGCTCATCCCAGCCCACCACAGCCCACTACAGTTTGTCCCAGCCCACCACAGCCCGTCCCAGCCCAGCACAGCCTGTCCCAGCCCACCACAGGCCACCACAGCACACCACAGGCCACTACAACACACCACAGCCCGTCACAGCTCGTCCCAGCTCGTCACAGCACGTCCCAGCCCTTCCCAGCCCACCACAGCATGTCCCAGGCCCCCACAGGCCACGACAGCCCTTCCCAGCCCACGCCAGCCCATCCCAGCCCACCACAGCCCGTCCCAGCCCACCACAGACCACTACAGAACACCACAGACCACTACAGAACACCACAGCCTACCGCAGCCCACCACAGCCCGTCCCAGCTCGTCCCAGCCCGTCCCCGCCCACCACAGCCCGTCCCAGCTCGTCCCAGCCCGTCCCAGACCTTCCCAGCCCACCACAGCCCGTCCCGGACCACGACAGCCCGTCCCGGACCTACCACAACCCATCCCCGACCACCACAGCAGGTCCAAGCCCACCACAGCCTGTCCCAGCCCACCACAGACCGTCCCAGCTCTCCACAGCTCTCCATAGCCCGTCCCAATCCTCCACAGCCCATCCCAGCCTAACACAGCCCGTCCCAGCCCAACACAGCTTATCCCAGCCCACCACAGCCTGTCCCAGCCCACCACAGCCCGTCCCAGCCCACCACAGCCCGTCCCAGCCCACTACAGCCCGTCCCAGCCCACCACAGCCCCACCCAGCCCATCACAGGCCACTACAGCACACCACAGCCTAGCGCAGACCACCACAGCCCGTCCCACCCCGTCACAGCTCGTACCAGCCCGACACAGCCCACCACAGCCCGTCTCAGCTCACCACAGCCTGTCCCAGCCCACCACGGCCCACCACAGCCCGTCCCAACTAAACACAGTCCGTCCCAGCCCGTCCCAGCCCACCACACTCACCACAACTCGTCCCAGACCGTTCCAGCACAGCACAGCCCATCCAAGCCCACCACAGCCCGTCCCAGCCCACCATAGCCGTTCTAGCCCGTCCCAGCCCACCGCAGCCGGTCGCAGCCCCCCACAGCCCACCACAGCCCCTCCCAGCCCTACACAGGCCGTCCCAGCCCGTCCCATCCCAACACAGTGCGTCCAAGTCCGTCCCAGCCCACCAGAGCCCGGCCCAGCCCTCCACAGCCCACCAGAGCCTGTCGCGGCCCACCCCGGCCCATCACAGCCCGTCTCAGCTCATCACAGCTCGTCCCAGCCCACCACAGCCCGTCCCAGCCCACCACAACCAACCACAGCCCGTTCCAGCCCACCCCAGCCTGTCCCAGCCCACCACAGCCCGTTCCAGCCCACCACAGCCCTTTCCAGCCCACCGCAGCCTGTCCCAGCCCACCATGGCACACCACAGCCCACCACAGCCCGTCCCAGCCCACCACAGCCCACCATGGCTTACCACGGCCCACCACAGCCTATCCCAGCCCATCCCAGACCACCACAGCCCGTCACAGCCCGTCCCAGCCCACCAAAGCCCACCACAGCCCATCTCAGCTCACCACAACCCGTACCAGACCACCACAGCCCACCACAGCTGGTTACAGCTTATCACAGCCCATCCCAGCCCACCACAGCCCGTCCCAGCCCACCACAGACCGTCCCAGCCCACCACAGCCGACCATGGCTGACCACGGATCACCACAGCCTGTCCCAGCCCATCCCAGACCACCACAGCCCGTCCCAGCTCACCACAGCCCGTCCCAGCCCACCAGAGCCCGTCCCGGCCCACCACAGCTTGTCCCAGCTCATACCAGCCGACCACAGCCCGTCACAGCCCGTCCCAGCCCACCACATAAAGTACCAGCCCATAGAAGCCCACCACAGCCCGTCCCAGCCCACCACAGCCCGTCCCAGCCCACCACAGCCCGTCCCGGACCTACCAGAACCCGTCCCTTACCACCACAGCAGGTCCAAGCCCACCACAGCCCGTCCCAGCCCACCACAGCCTGTCCCAACCCGCCAAAGCCCATTCCAGCCCTTCCCAACCCACCACAGCCGGTTTGAGACCACCAGAGCCCGTCCCAGCCAACCACAGCCCGTCCCCGCCCACCACAGCCCGTTCCCGCCCACCACAGCCCGTCCCAGCCCGTCCCAGCCCATCCCAGCCCACCCGGCCCGGCCCAGCCCACCTAAGCACACTACAGCCCGTCCCAGCCCTCCACAGCCCACCACAGCCCACTACAGCCTGTCCCAGCCCACCACAGCCCGTCCCAGCCCACCACAGCACACCACAGCCCGTCCCAGCCCGTCCCAGCCTGTCCCAGCTCATCCCAGCCCACCACAGCCCACCACAGGCCGTCCCAGCCCACCACAGCCTGTTCCAGCCCGCCACGGCCCGTCCCAGCCCGCCACAGTTTGTCCCAGCCTACCACAGCCCGTCCCAGCCCGCCACAGACCACCACAGTACATCCCAGCCCACCACAGTTCGTCCCAGCCCGCCACGGCCCGTCCCGGCCCACCACGGCCCGTCCCGGCCCACCACGGCCCACCACAGCTCACCACGGCCCGTCCCGGCCCACCACAGCCCGTCCCGGCCCACCACGGCCTGTCCCAGCTCACCACAGCCTGTCCCAGCCCACCACGGGCTGTCCCAGCCCACCACGGCCCGTCCCAGCTCACCACGGCCCGTCCCAGCCCGTCCCAGCCCACGACAACCCATCCCAGCCCACGAAAGCCCGTCCATGCTTACCACATCCCGTCCCAGCTTACCACAGCCCATCACAGCCCACCATGGTCCACCACAGCCCACCACAGCCCGTCCCAGACCACCACGGCCCATAACAACCCACCACGGCCCGTCACGGCCCACCAGAGCCCGTCCCAGCCCGTCCCAGCCCACCACAGCCCGTCCCAGCCCAGCACAGCCTGTCCCAGCCCACCACAGGCCACCACAGCACACCACAGGCCACTACAACACACCACAGCCCGTCACAGCTCGTCCCAGCTCGTCACAGCACGTCCCAGCCCTTCCCAGCCCACCACAGCATGTCCCAGGCCCCCACAGGCCACGACAGCCCTTCCCAGCCCACGCCAGCCCATCCCAGCCCACCACAGCCCGTCCCAGCCCACCACAGACCACTACAGAACACCACAGACCACTACAGAACACCACAGCCTACCGCAGCCCACCACAGCCCGTCCCAGCTCGTCCCAGCCCGTCCCCGCCCACCACAGCCCGTCCCAGCTCGTCCCAGCCCGTCCCAGACCGTCCCAGCCCACCACAGCCCGTCCCGGACCACGACAGCCCGTCCCGGACCTACCACAACCCATCCCCGACCACCACAGCAGGTCCAAGCCCACCACAGCCTGTCCCAGCCCACCACAGACCGTCCCAGCTCTCCACAGCTCTCCATAGCCCGTCCCAATCCTCCACAGCCCATCCCAGCCTAACACAGCCCGTCCCAGCCCAACACAGCTTATCCCAGCCCACCACAGCCTGTCCCAGCCCACCACAGCCCGTCCCAGCCCACCACAGCCCGTCCCAGCCCACTACAGCCCGTCCCAGCCCACCACAGCCCCACCCAGCCCATCACAGGCCACTACAGCACACCACAGCCTAGCGCAGACCACCACAGCCCGTCCCACCCCGTCACAGCTCGTACCAGCCCGACACAGCCCACCACAGCCCGTCTCAGCTCACCACAGCCTGTCCCAGCCCACCACGGCCCACCACAGCCCGTCCCAGCTAAACACAGTCCGTCCCAGCCCGTCCCAGACCACCACACTCACCACAACTCGTCCCAGAACGTTCCAGCACAGCACAGCCCATCCAAGCCCACCACAGCCCGTCCCAGCCCACCATAGCCGTTCTAGCCCGTCCCAGCCCACCGCAGCCGGTCGCAGCCCCCCACAGCCCACCACAGCCCCTCCCAGCCCTACACAGGCCGTCCCAGCCCGTCCCATCCCAACACAGTGCGTCCAAGTCCGTCCCAGCCCACCAGAGCCCGGCCCAGCCCTCCACAGCCCACCAGAGCCTGTCGCGGCTCACCCCGGCCCATCACAGCCCGTCTCAGCTCATCACAGCTCGTCCCAGCCCACCACAGCCCGTCCCAGCCCACCACAACCAACCACAGCCCGTTCCAGCCCACCCCAGCCTGTCCCAGCCCACCACAGCCCGTTCCAGCCCACCACAGCCCTTTCCAGCCCACCGCAGCCTGTCCCAGCCCACCATGGCACACCACAGCCCACCACAGCCCGTCCCAGCCCACCACAGCCCACCATGGCTTACCACGGCCCACCACAGCCTATCCCAGCCCATCCCAGACCACCACAGCCCGTCACAGCCCGTCCCAGCCCACCAAAGCCCACCACAGCCCATCTCAGCTCACCACAACCCGTACCAGACCACCACAGCCCACCACAGCTGGTTACAGCTTATCACAGCCCATCCCAGCCCACCACAGCCCGTCCCAGCCCACCACAGACCGTCCCAGCCCACCACAGCCGACCATGGCTGACCACGGATCACCACAGCCTGTCCCAGCCCATCCCAGACCACCACAGCCCGTCCCAGCTCACCACAGCCCGTCCCAGCCCACCAGAGCCCGTCCCGGCCCACCACAGCTTGTCCCAGCTCATACCAGCCGACCACAGCCCGTCACAGCCCGTCCCAGCCCACCACATAAAGTACCAGCCCATAGAAGCCCACCACAGCCCGTCCCAGCCCACCACAGCCCGTCCCAGCCCACCACAGCCCGTCCCGGACCTACCAGAACCCGTCCCTTACCACCACAGCAGGTCCAAGCCCACCACAGCCCGTCCCAGCCCACCACAGCCTGTCCCAACCCACCAAAGCCCATTCCAGCCCTTCCCAACCCACCACAGCCGGTTTGAGACCACCAGAGCCCGTCCCAGCCAACCACAGCCCGTCCCCGCCCACCACAGCCCGTTCCCGCCCACCACAGCCCGTCCCAGCCCGTCCCAGCCCATCCCAGCCCACCCGGCCCGGCCCAGCCCACCTAAGCACACTACAGCCCGTCCCAGCCCTCCACAGCCCACCACAGCCCACTACAGCCTGTCCCAGCCCACCACAGCCCGTCCCAGCCCACCACAGCACACCACAGCCCGTCCCAGCCCGTCCCAGCCTGTCCCAGCTCATCCCAGCCCACCACAGCCCACCACAGGCCGTCCCAGCCCACCACAGCCTGTTCCAGCCCGCCACGGCCCGTCCCAGCCCGCCACAGTTTGTCCCAGCCTACCACAGCCCGTCCCAGCCCGCCACAGACCACCAAAGTACATCCCAGCCCACCACAGTTCGTCCCAGCCCGCCACGGCCCGTCCCGGCCCACCACGGCCCGTCCCGGCCCACCACGGCCCACCACAGCCCACCACGGCCCGTCCCGGCCCACCACAGCCCGTCCCGGCCCACCACGGCCTGTCCCAGCTCACCACAGCCTGTCCCAGCCCACCACGGGCTGTCCCAGCCCACAACGGCCCGTCCCAGCTCACCACGGACCGTCCCAGCCCGTCCCAGCCCACGACAACCCATCCCAGCCCACGAAAGCCCGTCCATGCTTACCACATCCCGTCCCAGCTTACCACAGCCCATCACAGCCCACCATGGTCCACCACAGCCCACCACAGCCCGTCCCAGACCACCACGGCCCATAACAACCCACCACGGCCCGTCACGGCCCACCAGAGCCCGTCCCAGCCCGTCCCAGCCCACCACAGCCCGTCCCAAACCACCACAGCCCGTCCCAGCACACCACAGCCCGTCCCAGCCCGTCGCAGCCCGTCCCAGCCCGTCGCAGCCCACCACAGCCAGTCCCAGCCCACCACAGCCCGTCCCAGCCCACCACAGCCCGTCCCAGCCCATCCCAGCCCACCCGGCCCGTCCCAGCCCACCACAGCACACTACAGCCCGTCCCAGCCCTCCACAGCCCACCACAGCCCACTACAGCCCGTCCCAGCCCACCACAGCCCGTCCCAGCCAACCACAGCCCACCACAGCCCGTCCCATCCCGTCCCAGCCTGTCCCAGCCCACCGCAGCCCGTCCCAGCCCACTGCAGCCCGTCCCAGCCCACCACAGCCTGTCCCAGCCCACCACGGCCCACCACAGCCCGTCCCAACTAAACACAGTCCGTCCCAGCCCGTCCCAGACCACCACACTCACCACAACTCGTCCCAGACCGTTCCAGCACAGCACAGCCCAACCAAACCCACCACAGCCCGTCCCAGCCCACCATAGCCGTTCTAGCCCGTCCCAGCCCACCACAGCCCTTCCCAGCCCACCACAGCCCACCACAGCCCCTCCCAGCCCTACACAGGCCGTCCCAGCCCGTCGCAGCCCACCACAGTGCGTCCAAGTCCGTCCCAGCCCCCCAGAGCCCGTCCCAGCCCTCCACAGCCCACCAGAGCCTGTCGCGGCCCACCCCGGCCCATCACAGCCCGTCTCAGCTCATCACAGCTCGTCCCAGCCCACCACGGCCCGTCCCAGCCCACCACGGTCCACCACAGCCCGTCCCAGCCCACCACGGCCCATAACAACCCACCACGGCCCGTCGCGGCCCGTCCCAGTATACAACGGCTCGTCCCAGCCCACCACAGCCTGTCCAAGCCCACCAGAGCCCGTCCCAGCCCACCACGGCCCGTCCCAGCCCACCACGGCCCCTCCCAGCCCGTCCCAGCCCACCACAGCCCGTCCCAACCCACCACAGCCCGTCCCAGCCCACCACAGCCCGCCCCAGCCCATCCCAGCCCACCCGGCCCGTCCCAGCCCACCACAGCACACTACAGCCCGTCCCAGCCCTCCACAGCCCACGACAGCCCACTACAGCCCGTCCCAGCCCACCACAGCCCGTCCCAGCCCACCACAGCACACCACAGCCCGTCCCAGCCCGTCCCAGCTCATCCCAGCCCACCACAGCCCACTACAGTTTGTCCCAGCCCACCACAGCCCGTCCCAGCCCAGCACAGCCTGTCCCAGCCCACCACAGGCCACCACAGCACACCACAGGCCACTACAACACACCACAGCCCGTCACAGCTCGTCCCAGCTCGTCACAGCACGTCCCAGCCCTTCCCAGCCCACCACAGCATGTCCCAGGCCCCCACAGGCCACGACAGCCCTTCCCAGCCCACGCCAGCCCATCCCAGCCCACCACAGCCCGTCCCAGCCCACCACAGACCACTACAGAACACCACAGACCACTACAGAACACCACAGCCTACCGCAGCCCACCACAGCCCGTCCCAGCTCGTCCCAGCCCGTCCCCGCCCACCACAGCCCGTCCCCGCCCACCACAGCCCGTCCCAGCTCGTCCCAGCCCGTCCCAGACCTTCCCAGCCCACCACAGCCCGTCCTGGACCACGACAGCCCGTCCCGGACCTACCACAACCCGTCCCCGACCACCACAGCAGGTCCAAGCCCACCACAGCCTGTCCCAGCCCACCACAGCCCGTCCCAGCCCACCAGAGCCCGTCCCGGCCCACCACAGCTTGTCCCAGCTCATACCAGCCGACCACAGCCCGTCACAGCCCGTCCCAGCCCACCACATAAAGTACCAGCCCATAGAAGCCCACCACAGCCCGTCCCAGCCCACCACAGCCCGTCCCAGCCCACCACAGCCCGTCCCGGACCTACCAGAACCCGTCCCTTACCACCACAGCAGGTCCAAGCCCACCACAGCCCGTCCCAGCCCACCACAGCCTGTCCCAACCCACCAAAGCCCATTCCAGCCCTTCCCAACCCACCACAGCCGGTTTGAGACCACCAGAGCCCGTCCCAGCCAACCACAGCCCGTCCCCGCCCACCACAGCCCGTTCCCGCCCACCACAGCCCGTCCCAGCTCGTCCCAGCCCGTCCCAGGCCTTCCCAGCCCACCACAGCCCGTCCCGGACCACGACAGCCCGTCCCGGACCTGCCACAATCCGTCCCCGACCACAACAGCAGGTCCAAGCCCACCACAGCCTGTGCCAACCCACCACAGCCCATTCCAGCCCTTCCCAGCCCACCACAGCCCGATCCATACCACCAGAGCCCGTCCCAGCCCACCACGGCCCGTCCCAGCCCACCACAGACCACCACAGTTCGTCCCAGCCCGCCACAACCCGTCCCAGCCCACCACGGCCCGTCCAGGCACACCATGGCCTGTCCCGGTCCACCACGGCCTATTCCAGCCCACCACAGCCTGTCCCAGCCCGCCATGGCCCTTCCCAGTCCACCACAGACCACCACAGTTCGTCCCAGCCCTCCACAACCAGTCCCAGCCCGCCACAACCCGTCCCAGCTCGCCACAGCCCGTCCCAGCTCGCCACAGCCCGTCCCAGCCCAGCACGGCCCGTCCCGGCCCACCACGGCCCGTTCCAGACCACCACAGACCGTCGCAGCTCACCACAGAAAGTCCCAGCCCGTCACAGAACACCACAACCCGTCACCGCCCACCAAAGCCCTTCCAAGGCGTCCCAGCCCGTCCCAGCCCAACACAACAAACCACAGCCCGTCCCCGTCCAACCACAGCCTGTCCCAGCCCACAATAGCCCTTTCCAGCCCACCGCAGCCTGTCCCAGCCCACCATGGCACACCACAGCCCGTCCCAGCCCACCACAGCCCACCATGGCTTACCACGGCCCACCACAGCCTGTCCCAGCCCATCCCAGACCACCACAGCCCGTCCCAGCCCACCACAGGCCACCACAGCCCGTCCCAGCTCACCACAGCCCGTCCCAGCTCACCACAGCCCGTCCCAGCTCACCAGAGCCCGGCCCGGCCCACCACAGCTTGTCCCACCTCATCCCAGCCCACCACAGCCCGCCACAACCCATCCCAGCCCACCACGGCCCGTCCCGGCACACCACGGCCCGTCCCGGCCCACCACGGCCCGTCCCAGCCCACCACGGCCCATCCCAGCCCACCACGGCCCGTCCCAGCCCACCACGGCACATCACAGCCCGTCCCAGCCCTCCACAGCACACCACAGCCCACTACAGCCCGTCCCAGCCCGCCACAGCCCGTCCCAGCCCACCACAGCCCACCACAGCCCGTCCCCTCCCACCACAGCCCGTCCCCGCCCACCACAGCCCGTCCCAGCTGGTCCCAGGCCTTCCCAGCCCACCACAGCCCGTCCCAGCCCACCACAGCCCGTCCCCGCCCACCGCAGCCCGTCCCAGCCCACCGCAGCTCGTCCCAGCCCACCGCAGCCCGTCCCAGCCCACCGCAGCCCGTCCCAGCCCACCGCAGCCCGTCCCAGCCCGTCCCAGCCCACCGTAGACCGTCCCAGCCCACCGCAGCCCGTCCCAGCCCACCACAGCCCCTTCCAGCCGTCCCAGCAAATCCCAGCCCACCACAGCCTGTCTCAGTTCACTACAGCGCGTCCCAGTCCACCACACCCACCATAGCCCGTCCCAGCCCATTCCAGCCCACCACAGCCCACCGCAGCCGGTCCCAGCCCACCACAGCCCACCGCAGCCGGTCCCAGCCCACCACACCCCACCGCAGCCCGTCCCAGCCCACCACAGCCCGTCCCACCACACCAGAGTCCGTCCCAGCTCACCACGGCCCGTCACAGCTTCCCACAGCCCAAGACGGCTTGCCACGACTCATCCCAGGCCACCACAGCCCTTCCCAGACCACCACTGCCCGTCCCAGCCCGTCACGGCCCGTCCCAACCCGCCACAACCCGTCCCAGCTCGCCACGGCCCGTCCCAGCCCGCCACGGCCCGTCCCAGCCCACCACAGCCCGTCCCAGCTCACCACAGCCTGTCTCAAGCTCACCAGAACCCACCACAGCCCACCACGGCCTTTCCTGGCCCACCACAGCCCACTACGGCCCACCACAGCCTGTCCCCGCCCACCACAGCCCGTCCCCGCCCACCACAGCCCGTCCCCACCCACCACAGCCCGTCCCCGCCCAGCACAGCCTGTCCCCGCCCACCACGGCCCACCATAGCCCACCCCTTCCCATCCCAGCCCAAAACGACCCACCACGATCCACCACAGTCCACCACGGCCCACCACAATTCACCACGGCCCGTCCCAGCCCACCACAGCCCGTCCCATCTCGTCCCAGCCCACCACAGCCCGTCCCAGCCCGTCCCAGCCCACCACAGCTAACCACAGCCCGTCCCAGCCCGTCCCAGAGTATCCCAGCCCACCACAGCCCACCACAGGCCACCACAACCCAGCCCAGCCCACCACAGCCCGTCCCCCGCCCGTCCCCCGCCCGCCACAGCCCGTCCCCGCCCGCCACAGCCCGTCCCAGCCCACCACAGCTTGTCCCAGCCCACCACAGCCCACCACAGCCCACCACAGGCCACCACAGCCCACCACAGCCCACCTCGGCCCGTCCCAGGCCACCACGGCCCGACCGAGGCCACCACGGCCCGACCCAGGCCACCACAGCTTATCCCGGCCCACCACAGCCCACCACGGCCCACCACGGCCTATCCCAGCTCGCCACAACCCGTCCCAGCCCACCACAGCCCACCACGGCTTGTCACAACCTATCCCAGTCCGTCCCGTCCCGTCCAAGCCCACGACAATCCGGCCCGGCCCGACCACGGCCCCTCCAAGACAATCCCAGCTCACCACAGCCCGTCCCAGCCCGTCCCCGCCCGTCCCAGCCCAGCGCAGCCCGGCCCAGCCCAGCGCAGCCTGGCCCAGCCCACCTGTGTTAGGAACAATATCTCACCTTCTTAATGTTGGCACCTCCTTTCCCTATGATGTTCTTGTGGAACTGTTTGCAGATGGGGACAGAAATAGAAAAGCTGTTTTCAACCTAAGGGAGAAAGGAAGGGAGAACTGAAGATTACACTGTCGTGGCAAGGGAGGCCCGACTTCAGGAGCTCTGATAAACGAGCTTTTGAAAACAGGCTTCAACCCAAGGAAGTTCTCTATACGAGGGACTTTTGTAAGACTAAACAAAGGCAAGGACGTTCCCCTGTAGCCTTCCCATAACAGGTACTACCCCCTGCCTCCATTCAGCCAAAACAGCGCCGACAGCTCCCTCCTCTTGAGGTGTTTTAGCTCTACCCAAGCCAGTAGAGCTCTGCTTTGCCCCAGGGTTATCCAGGCACGTAGAAGGGAAGAGCAGGCAGACCTCCTTACCAGGTCTGCCACCATCTTTTCCATCGCAGCCCACCAGAGCCCGTCTCAGCTCACCACAGCCCTTCCCAGCCCACCAAACCCACCACAGCTCGTCCTAGCCCGTTCCAGCACACCACAGCCCGTCCCACCCCGTCACAGCTCGTACCAGCCCGACACAGCCCACCACAGCCCGTCTCAGCTCACCACAGCCTGTCCCGGCCCACCACAGCCCGTCCAAGCCCACCAGAGCCCGTCCCAGCCCGTCCCAGCCCACCACAGCCCACCACAGCCCGTGCCAGCCTGTCCCAGCCCACCACAGCCCGTCCCAGCCCACCACAGCTCAACACAGACCGTCCCAGCCAACCAGAGTCCGTCCCAGCTTACCAGAGCCCGCCACAGCCCGCCACGGCCTGTCCCAGCCCTCCACAGCCCACCACAGCCCGTCCCAGCCCACCACAGCCCATCCCAGGCCACCACAGCCCGTCCCAGCCCACCGCAGACCGTCCCAGCCTGTTTCAGCCCACCACGGCTAACCATGGCCCGTCCCGGCCCACCACGGCCAACCACGGCCCGCCATGGCCCACCACAGCACACCACGGTTCACCACGGCCCGTCCCAGCTAAACACGGCGCACTACAGCCCACCACGGCCCGTCCCGGCCCACCCCAGCCCGTCGCAGCCCACCACAGCCCGTCCCAGCCCACCACAGCCCGTCCCAGACCACCGCAGCCCATCCCACCCCACCACAGCCCGTCCCAGACCACCGCAGCCCATCCCACCCCACCACAGCCCGTCCTAGTCTGTCCCAGGCCGTCCCATCCAACCACAGCCCACCACAGCCCGTCCCAGACCACCGCAGCCCATCCCACCCCACCACAGCCCGTCCCAGACCACCGCAGCCCATCCCACATCACCACAGCCCGTCCTAGTCTGTCCCAGGCCGTCCCATCCAACCACAGCCCACCACAGCCCTTCCCAGCCCACCACAACCCATCAGAGCCTGTCCAAGCCCACCACAGCCCTTCCCAGCCCACCACAGCCCACCACAACCCGTCCCAGCCCACCAGAGCCCACCACAGCTTGTCCCAGCCCACCACAGCCCTTCCCAGCCCACCACAGCTCAACACAGACCGTCCAAGCCTACCAGAGCCCGTCCCATCTTACCAGAGCCCACCACAGCCCACCACGGCCTGTAACAGCCCTCCACACCCCACCACAGACCGTCCCAGCCCACCACAGCCCACCACAGTACATCTCAGCCCACCACAGCACGTCCCAGCCTGTCCCAGACGACCACAGCCCACCACAGCCCATCCCAGCCAACCACAGCCCGTCCCAGCCCACCACAGCCCATCCCAGCCAACCACAGCCCGTCCCAGCACACCACAGCCCACCACAGCTCGTCCCAGCCCACCACAGCCCGTCTCAGCCCGACCCAGCCCACCACAGCCCGTCCCAGCTCACCACATCCCGTCATAGCCCCCCACACCCCGTCCCAGCCCACCACAGCTCACCACAGTTCACCACGGCCCGTCCCAGCCCACAACGGCCCACCACGGCACACCACAGCCCGTCCCAGCCCACCACAGCCCGACCCGGACCACAACATCCCGTCCCAGCCCACCACAATTCGTCCCAGCGCACCACAGCCCATCCCAACCCACCACGGCCCGTCCCAGCCCACCACGGCCCGTCCCAGCCCGTGCCAGCCAATACCAGCCCACCACAGCCCGTGCCAGCCTGTCCCAGCCCACCACAGCCCGTCCCAGCCCACCACAGCCCACCACAGCCCGTCCCAGCCCACCAGAGCCCACCACAGCTTGTCCCAGCCCACCACAGGCCGTCCCAGCCCACCACAGCTCAACACAGACCGTCCCAGCCTACCAGAGCCCGTCCCAGCTTACCAGAGCCCGCCACAGCCCACCACGGCCTGTCCCAGCCCTCCACAGCCCACCACAGCCCGTCCCAGCCCACCACAGCCCGTCCCAGCCCACCACAGCCCGTCCCAGCCCACCGCAGACCGTCCCAGCCTGTTTCAGCCCACCACGGCTAACCATGGCCCGTCCCGGCCCACCACGGCCAACCACGGCCCGCCATGGCCCACCACAGCACACCACGGTTCACCACGGCCCGTCCCAGCTAAACACGGTGCACTACAGCCCACCACGGCCCGTCCCGGCCCACCCCAGCCAGTCGCAGCCCACCACAGCCAATCCCAGCCCACCACAGCCCGTCCCAGACCACCGCAGCCCATCCCACCCCACCACAGCCCGTCCTAGTCTGTCCCAGGCCGTCCCATCCAACCACAGCCCACCACAGCCCTTCCCAGCCCACCACAGCCCATCAGAGCCTGTCCAAGCCCACCACAGCCCTTCCCAGCCCACCACCGCCCACCACAACCCGTCCCAGCCCACCAGAGCCCACCACAGCTTGTCCCAGCCAACCACAGCCTGTCCCAGCCCACCACAGCTCAACACAGACCGTCCCAGCCTACCAGAGCCCATCCCATCTTACCAGAGCCCACCACAGCCCACCACGGCCTGTAACTGCCCTCCACAACCCACCACAGACCGTCCCAGCCCACCACAGCACACCACAACCAACCACAGTACATCTCAGCCCACCACAGCACGTCCCAGCCTGTCCCAGACGACCACAGCCCACCACAGCCCATCCCAGCCCACCACAGCCTGTCCAAGCCCACCACAGCCCACCGCAGCCAGTCCCAGCCCACCACAGCTTGTCCCAGCCCACCACAGCCCGTCCCTACCCAGCAGAGCCCACCACCGACCGTCCCAGCCCAACAAAGCCCGTCCCAGTTTACCACACCCCACCACAGCCCTTCCCAGCTCACCACAACACACCACAGCCCGTCCCCGCCCACCAGGGCCCGTCCCCGCCCACCAGGGCCCGTCCCCGCCTAACACAGCCCACCACGGGTGGTCCCGGCCCACCACGGCCCACCTCAGCCCACCACAGCCCGTTCCAGCCCACCACAGCCCGTCACAGCCCACCACAGCCCGTCTCAGACCACCACAGCCCGTCCCAGCCCACCACAGACCATCCCAGCCCACCACAGCCTACCACAGCACGTCCTGGCCCACCAGAGCCCGTCCCAGCCCACCAGAGCCCAGCCCAGCCCACCACAGCCCGTCCCAGCCCTCCCAACCCGTCCCAGCCTTTCCCAGCCCGTCCCAGCCCACCACAGCCCGGCCCAGCCCACCACAGCCCGGCCCAGCCCACCACAGCCCGGCCCAGCCCACCACAGCCCGTCCCAGCACACCACAGCCCGTCCCAGCACACCACAGCCCGTCCCAGCCTGTCCCAGCCCACCACAGCCCGTCCCAGTCCGCCACAGCCCGTTGTGGCCCACCACATCCCGTCACAGCCCGTCCCATCCCACCGTAGCCCACCACAGCTCGTCCCAGCCCACCACAGCCCGTCTCAGCCCGACCCAGCTCACCACAACCCGTCCCAGCTCACCACATCCCGTCATAGCCCCCCACACCCTGTCCCAGCACACCAAAGCTCACCACAGTTCACCACGGCCCGTCCCAGCCCACAACGGCCCACCACGGCACACCACAGCCCGTCCCAGCCCACCACAGCCCGACCCGGACCACAACATCCCGTCCCAGCCCACCACAATTCGTCCCAGCGCACCACAGCCCATCCCAACCCACCACGGCCCGTCCCAGCCCACCACGGCCCGTCCCAGCCCGTGCCAGCCAATACCAGCCCACCACAGCCCGTGCCAGCCTGTCCCAGCCCACCACAGCCCGTCCCAGCCCACCACAGCCCACCACAGCCCGTCCCAGCCCACCAGAGCCCACCACAGCTTGTCCCAGCCCACCACAGGCCGTCCCAGCCCACCACAGCTCAACACAGACCGTCCCAGCCTACCAGAGCCCGTCCCAGCTTACCAGAGCCCGCCACAGCCCACCACGGCCTGTCCCAGCCCTCCACAGCCCACCACAGCCCGTCCCAGCCCACCACAGCCCGTCCCAGCCCACCACAGCCCGTCCCAGCCCACCGCAGACCGTCCCAGCCTGTTTCAGCCCACCACGGCTAACCATGGCCCGTCCCGGCCCACCACGGCCAACCACGGCCCGCCATGGCCCACCACAGCACACCACGGTTCACCACGGCCCGTCCCAGCTAAACACGGTGCACTACAGCCCACCACGGCCCGTCCCGGCCCACCCCAGCCAGTCGCAGCCCACCACAGCCAATCCCAGCCCACCACAGCCCGTCCCAGACCACCGCAGCCCATCCCACCCCACCACAGCCCGTCCTAGTCTGTCCCAGGCCGTCCCATCCAACCACAGCCCACCACAGCCCTTCCCAGCCCACCACAGCCCATCAGAGCCTGTCCAAGCCCACCACAGCCCTTCCCAGCCCACCACAGCCCACCACAACCCGTCCCAGCCCACCAGAGCCCACCACAGCTTGTCCCAGCCCACCACAGCCCTTCCCAGCCCACCACAGCTCAACACAGACCGTCCAAGCCTACCAGAGCCCGTCCCATCTTACCAGAGCCCACCACAGCCCACCACGGCCTGTAACAGCCCTCCACACCCCACCACAGACCGTCCCAGCCCACCACAGCCCACCACAGTACATCTCAGCCCACCACAGCACGTCCCAGCCTGTCCCAGACGACCACAGCCCACCACAGCCCATCCCAGCCAACCACAGCCCGTCCCAGCCCACCACAGCCCGTCCCAGCCAACCACAGCCCGTCCCAGCACACCACAGCCCACCACAGCTCGTCCCAGCCCACCACAGCCCGTCTCAGCCCGACCCAGCTCACCACAACCCGTCCCAGCTCACCACATCCCGTCATAGCCCCCCACACCCCGTCCCAGCCCACCACAGCTCACCACAGTTCACCACGGCCCGTCCCAGCCCACAACGGCCCACCACGGCACACCACAGTCCGTCCCAGCCCACCACAGCCCGACCCGGACCACAACATCCCGTCCCAGCCCACCACAATTCGTCCCAGCGCACCACAGCCCATCCCAACCCACCACGGCCCGTCCCAGCCCACCACGGCCCGTCCCAGCCCGTGCCAGCCAATACCAGCCCACCACAGCCCGTGCCAGCCTGTCCCAGCCCACCACAGGCCGTCCCAGCCCACCACAGCTCAACACAGACCGTCCCAGCCTACCAGAGCCCGTCCCAGCTTACCAGAGCCCGCCACAGCCCACCACGGCCTGTCCCAGCCCTCCACAGCCCACCACAGCCCGTCCCAGCCCACCACAGCCCGTCCCAGCCCACCACAGCCCGTCCCAGCCCACCGCAGACCGTCCCAGCCTGTTTCAGCCCACCACGGCTAACCATGGCCCGTCCCGGCCCACCACGGCCAACCACGGCCCGCCATGGCCCACCACAGCACACCACGGTTCACCACGGCCCGTCCCAGCTAAACACGGTGCACTACAGCCCACCACGGCCCGTCCCGGCCCACCCCAGCCAGTCGCAGCCCACCACAGCCAATCCCAGCCCACCACAGCCCGTCCCAGACCACCGCAGCCCATCCCACCCCACCACAGCCCGTCCTAGTCTGTCCCAGGCCGTCCCATCCAACCACAGCCCACCACAGCCCTTCCCAGCCCACCACAGCCCATCAGAGCCTGTCCAAGCCCACCACAGCCCTTCCCAGCCCACCACCGCCCACCACAACCCGTCCCAGCCCACCAGAGCCCACCACAGCTTGTCCCAGCCAACCACAGCCTGTCCCAGCCCACCACAGCTCAACACAGACCGTCCCAGCCTACCAGAGCCCATCCCATCTTACCAGAGCCCACCACAGCCCACCACGGCCTGTAACTGCCCTCCACAACCCACCACAGACCGTCCCAGCCCACCACAGCACACCACAACCCACCACAGTACATCTCAGCCCACCACAGCACGTCCCAGCCTGTCCCAGACGACCACAGCCCACCACAGCCCATCCCAGCCCACCACAGCCTGTCCAAGCCCACCACAGCCCACCGCAGCCAGTCCCAGCCCACCACAGCTTGTCCCAGCCCACCACAGCCCGTCCCTACCCAGCAGAGCCCACCACCGACCGTCCCAGCCCAACAAAGCCCGTCCCAGTTTACCACACCCCACCACAGCCCTTCCCAGCTCACCACAACACACCACAGCCCGTCCCCGCCCACCAGGGCCCGTCCCCGCCCACCAGGGCCCGTCCCCGCCTAACACAGCCCACCACGGGTGGTCCCGGCCCACCACGGCCCACCTCAGCCCACCACAGCCCGTTCCAGCCCACCACAGCCCGTCACAGCCCACCACAGCCCGTCTCAGACCACCACAGCCCGTCCCAGCCCACCACAGACCATCCCAGCCCACCACAGCCTACCACAGCACGTCCTGGCCCACCAGAGCCCGTCCCAGCCCACCAGAGCCCAGCCCAGCCCACCACAGCCCGTCCCAGCCCTCCCAACCCGTCCCAGCCTTTCCCAGCCCGTCCCAGCCCACCACAGCCCGGCCCAGCCCACCACAGCCCGGCCCAGCCCACCACAGCCCGGCCCAGCCCACCACAGCCCGTCCCAGCACACCACAGCCCGTCCCAGCACACCACAGCCCGTCCCAGCCTGTCCCAGCCCACCACAGCCCGTCCCAGTCCGCCACAGCCCGTTGTGGCCCACCACATCCCGTCACAGCCCGTCCCATCCCACCGTAGCCCACCACAGCTCGTCCCAGCCCACCACAGCCCGTCTCAGCCCGACCCAGCTCACCACAACCCGTCCCAGCTCACCACATCCCGTCATAGCCCCCCACACCCTGTCCCAGCACACCAAAGCTCACCACAGTTCACCACGGCCCGTCCCAGCCCACAACGGCCCACCACGGCACACCACAGCCCGTCCCAGCCCACCACAGCCCGACCCGGACCACAACATCCCGTCCCAGCCCACCACAATTCGTCCCAGCGCACCACAGCCCATCCCAACCCACCACGGCCCGTCCCAGCCCACCACGGCCCGTCCCAGCCCGTGCCAGCCAATACCAGCCCACCACAGCCCGTGCCAGCCTGTCCCAGCCCACCACAGCCCGTCCCAGCCCACCACAGCCCACCACAGCCCGTCCCAGCCCACCAGAGCCCACCACAGCTTGTCCCAGCCCACCACAGGCCGTCCCAGCCCACCACAGCTCAACACAGACCGTCCCAGCCTACCAGAGCCCGTCCCAGCTTACCAGAGCCCGCCACAGCCCACCACGGCCTGTCCCAGCCCTCCACAGCCCACCACAGCCCGTCCCAGCCCACCACAGCCCGTCCCAGCCCACCACAGCCCGTCCCAGCCCACCGCAGACCGTCCCAGCCTGTTTCAGCCCACCACGGCTAACCATGGCCCGTCCCGGCCCACCACGGCCAACCACGGCCCGCCATGGCCCACCACAGCACACCACGGTTCACCACGGCCCGTCCCAGCTAAACACGGTGCACTACAGCCCACCACGGCCCGTCCCGGCCCACCCCAGCCAGTCGCAGCCCACCACAGCCAATCCCAGCCCACCACAGCCCGTCCCAGACCACCGCAGCCCATCCCACCCCACCACAGCCCGTCCTAGTCTGTCCCAGGCCGTCCCATCCAACCACAGCCCACCACAGCCCTTCCCAGCCCACCACAGCCCATCAGAGCCTGTCCAAGCCCACCACAGCCCTTCCCAGCCCACCACCGCCCACCACAACCCGTCCCAGCCCACCAGAGCCCACCACAGCTTGTCCCAGCCAACCACAGCCTGTCCCAGCCCACCACAGCTCAACACAGACCGTCCCAGCCTACCAGAGCCCATCCCATCTTACCAGAGCCCACCACAGCCCACCACGGCCTGTAACTGCCCTCCACAACCCACCACAGACCGTCCCAGCCCACCACAGCACACCACAACCCACCACAGTACATCTCAGCCCACCACAGCACGTCCCAGCCTGTCCCAGACGACCACAGCCCACCACAGCCCATCCCAGCCAACCACAGCCCGTCCCAGCCCACCACAGCCCGTCCCAGCCAACCACAGCCCGTCCCAGCACACCACAGCCCACCACAGCTCGTCCCAGCCCACCACAGCCCGTCTCAGCCCGACCCAGCTCACCACAACCCGTCCCAGCTCACCACATCCCGTCATAGCCCCCCACACCCCGTCCCAGCCCACCACAGCTCACCACAGTTCACCACGGCCCGTCCCAGCCCACAACGGCCCACCACGGCACACCACAGCCCGTCCCAGCCCACCACAGCCCGACCCGGACCACAACATCCCGTCCCAGCCCACCACAATTCGTCCCAGCGCACCACAGCCCATCCCAACCCACCACGGCCCGTCCCAGCCCACCACGGCCCGTCCCAGCCCGTGCCAGCCAATACCAGCCCACCACAGCCCGTGCCAGCCTGTCCCAGCCCACCACAGCCCGTCCCAGCCCACCACAGCCCACCACAGCCCGTCCCAGCCCACCAGAGCCCACCACAGCTTGTCCCAGCCCACCACAGGCCGTCCCAGCCCACCACAGCTCAACACAGACCGTCCCAGCCTACCAGAGCCCGTCCCAGCTTACCAGAGCCCGCCACAGCCCACCACGGCCTGTCCCAGCCCTCCACAGCCCACCACAGCCCGTCCCAGCCCACCACAGCCCGTCCCAGCCTACCACAGCCCGTCCCAGCCCACCGCAGACCGTCCCAGCCTGTTTCAGCCCACCACGGCTAACCATGGCCCGTCCCGGCCCACCACGGCCAACCACGGCCCGCCATGGCCCACCACAGCACACCACGGTTCACCACGGCCCGTCCCAGCTAAACACGGTGCACTACAGCCCACCACGGCCCGTCCCGGCCCACCCCAGCCAGTCGCAGCCCACCACAGCCAATCCCAGCCCACCACAGCCCGTCCCAGACCACCGCAGCCCATCCCACCCCACCACAGCCCGTCCTAGTCTGTCCCAGGCCGTCCCATCCAACCACAGCCCACCACAGCCCTTCCCAGCCCACCACAGCCCATCAGAGCCTGTCCAAGCCCACCACAGCCCTTCCCAGCCCACCACCGCCCACCACAACCCGTCCCAGCCCACCAGAGCCCACCACAGCTTGTCCCAGCCAACCACAGCCTGTCCCAGCCCACCACAGCTCAACACAGACTGTCCCAGCCTACCAGAGCCCATCCCATCTTACCAGAGCCCACCACAGCCCACCACGGCCTGTAACTGCCCTCCACAACCCACCACAGACCGTCCCAGCCCACCACAGCACACCACAACCCACCACAGTACATCTCAGCCCACCACAGCACGTCCCAGCCTGTCCCAGACGACCACAGCCCACCACAGCCCATCCCAGCCCACCACAGCCTGTCCAAGCCCACCACAGCCCACCGCAGCCAGTCCCAGCCCACCACAGCTTGTCCCAGCCCACCACAGCCCGTCCCTACCCAGCAGAGCCCACCACCGACCGTCCCAGCCCAACAAAGCCCGTCCCAGTTTACCACACCCCACCACAGCCCTTCCCAGCTCACCACAACACACCACAGCCCGTCCACGCCCACCAGGGCCCGTCCCCGCCCACCAGGGCCCGTCCCCGCCTAACACAGCCCACCACGGGTGGTCCCGGCCCACCACGGCCCACCTCAGCCCACCACAGCCCGTTCCAGCCCACCACAGCCCGTCACAGCCCACCACAGCCCGTCTCAGACCACCACAGCCCGTCCCAGCCCACCACAGACCATCCCAGCCCACCACAGCCTACCACAGCACGTCCTGGCCCACCAGAGCCCGTCCCAGCCCACCAGAGCCCAGCCCAGCCCACCACAGCCCGTCCCAGCCCTCCCAACCCGTCCCAGCCTTTCCCAGCCCGTCCCAGCCCACCACAGCCCGGCCCAGCCCACCACAGCCCGGCCCAGCCCACCACAGCCCGGCCCAGCCCACCACAGCCCGTCCCAGCACACCACAGCCCGTCCCAGCACACCACAGCCCGTCCCAGCCTGTCCCAGCCCACCACAGCCCGTCCCAGTCCGCCACAGCCCGTTGTGGCCCACCACATCCCGTCACAGCCCGTCCCATCCCACCGTAGCCCACCACAGCTCGTCCCAGCCCACCACAGCCGGTCTCAGCCCGACCCAGCCCACCACAGCCCGTCCCAGCTCACCACATCCCGTCATAGCCCCCCACACCCTGTCCCAGCACACCAAAGCTCACCACAGTTCACCACGGCCCGTCCCAGCCCACAACGGCCCACCACGGCACACCACAGCCCGTCCCAGCCCACCACAGCCCGACCCGGACCACAACATCCCGTCCCAGCCCACCACAATTCGTCCCAGCGCACCACAGCCCATCCCAACCCACCACGGCCCGTCCCAGCCCACCACGGCCCGTCCCAGCCCGTGCCAGCCAATACCAGCCCACCACAGCCCGTGCCAGCCTGTCCCAGCCCACCACAGCCCGTCCCAGCCCACCACAGCCCACCACAGCCCGTCCCAGCCCACCAGAGCCCACCACAGCTTGTCCCAGCCCACCACAGGCCGTCCCAGCCCACCACAGCTCAACACAGACCGTCCCAGCCTACCAGAGCCCGTCCCAGCTTACCAGAGCCCGCCACAGCCCACCACGGCCTGTCCCAGCCCTCCACAGCCCACCACAGCCCGTCCCAGCCCACCACAGCCCGTCCCAGCCCACCACAGCCCGTCCCAGCCCACCGCAGACCGTCCCAGCCTGTTTCAGCCCACCACGGCTAACCATGGCCCGTCCCGGCCCACCACGGCCAACCACGGCCCGCCATGGCCCACCACAGCACACCACGGTTCACCACGGCCCGTCCCAGCTAAACACGGTGCACTACAGCCCACCACGGCCCGTCCCGGCCCACCCCAGCCAGTCGCAGCCCACCACAGCCAATCCCAGCCCACCACAGCCCGTCCCAGACCACCGCAGCCCATCCCACCCCACCACAGCCCGTCCTAGTCTGTCCCAGGCCGTCCCATCCAACCACAGCCCACCACAGCCCTTCCCAGCCCACCACAGCCCATCAGAGCCTGTCCAAGCCCACCACAGCCCTTCCCAGCCCACCACCGCCCACCACAACCCGTCCCAGCCCACCAGAGCCCACCACAGCTTGTCCCAGCCAACCACAGCCTGTCCCAGCCCACCACAGCTCAACACAGACCGTCCCAGCCTACCAGAGCCCATCCCATCTTACCAGAGCCCACCACAGCCCACCACGGCCTGTAACTGCCCTCCACAACCCACCACAGACCGTCCCAGCCCACCACAGCACACCACAACCCACCACAGTACATCTCAGCCCACCACAGCACGTCCCAGCCTGTCCCAGACGACCACAGCCCACCACAGCCCATCCCAGCCCACCACAGCCTGTCCAAGCCCACCACAGCCCACCGCAGCCAGTCCCAGCCCACCACAGCTTGTCCCAGCCCACCACAGCCCGTCCCTACCCAGCAGAGCCCACCACCGACCGTCCCAGCCCAACAAAGCCCGTCCCAGTTTACCACACCCCACCACAGCCCTTCCCAGCTCACCACAACACACCACAGCCCGTCCCCCGCCCACCAGGGCCCGTCCCAGCCCACCAGGGCCCGTCCCCGCCTAACACAGCCCACCACGGGTGGTCCCGGCCCACCACGGCCCACCTCAGCCCACCACAGCCCGTTCCAGCCCACCACAGCCCGTCACAGCCCACCACAGCCCGTCTCAGACCACCACAGCCCGTCCCAGCCCACCACAGACCATCCCAGCCCACCACAGCCTACCACAGCACGTCCTGGCCCACCAGAGCCCGTCCCAGCCCACCAGAGCCCAGCCCAGCCCACCACAGCCCGTCCCAGCCCTCCCAACCCGTCCAAGCCTTTCCCAGCCCGTCCCAGCCCACCACAGCCCGGCCCAGCCCACCACAGCCCGGCCCAGCCCACCACAGCCCGGCCCAGCCCACCACAGCCCGTCCCAGCACACCACAGCCCGTCCCAGCACACCACAGCCCGTCCCAGCCTGTCCCAGCCCACCACAGCCCGTCCCAGTCCGCCACAGCCCGTTGTGGCCCACCACATCCCGTCACAGCCCGTCCCATCCCACCGTAGCCCACCACAGCTCGTCCCAGCCCACCACAGCCGGTCTCAGCCCGACCCAGCCCACCACAGCCCGTCCCAGCTCACCACATCCCGTCATAGCCCCCCACACCCTGTCCCAGCACACTAAAGCTCACCACAGTTCACCATGGCCCGTCCCAGCCCACAATGGCCCACCACGGCACACCACAGTCCGTCCCAGCCCACCACAGCCCGACCCGGACCACAACATCCCATCCCAGCCCACCAGAATTCGTCCCAGCGCACCACGGCCCGTCCCAGCCCACCACGGCCCGTCCCAGCCCATCACAGCCCGTTCCAGACCATCCTAGCCCACCACAGCCCGTCTTAAGCTCACCAGAACCCACCACAGCCCACCACGGCCCGCCTCAGACAGCCACGGACCGTCCCAGCCCACCATAGCCCACCACGGCCCACCACAGCCCAACACGGCCCACCACAGCCCATCCTAGCCCACCACAGCCCGTCCCAGCCCACCACAGCCAGTCCCAGCCCACCACATCCCACCACAGCCCACCACGGCCCGTCCCAGCCCACCGCGGCCCACCACAGCCCGTCCCAGCCCACCACAGCCCGTCCCAGAACACCACATCCCACCACGGCCTGACCCAGCCCACCACAGTCCGTCCCCACCCACCACAGCTCGTCCCAGCCCACCACAGCCCGTTCCAGACTACCAGAGCCAGTCCCAGCCCACCACGGCCCGTCCCAGCCCACCACAGCCCGTCCCAGCCCACCACATCCCATCCCAGCCCACCACAGCCTGTCCAAGCCCACCACGGCCCACCACAGCACACCATGGCCAGTCCCAGCCCACCACGGCCCACCACAGCCCATCCTAGTGCACCAAGGCCTGTCCCAGCCCACCACGACCCACCACAGCCCACCCCATCCCATCCCGGCCCAAAACGACCCACCACGGCCCACCACAGACCACCACGGCCCACCAAAGTTCCCCACGGCCCGTCCCAGCCCACCACGGCCCACCACAGGCCATCCCAGCCCACCACAGCCCATCCCAGTCCACCACAGCCCGTCCCAGCCCACCAAAGCCAAACCCAGGCCACCACAGCCTGTCCCAGCCCACCAAAGCCAAACCCAGGCCACCACAGCCTGTCCCAGCCCACCACAGCCCGTCCCAGGCCACCACAGCCTGTCCCAGCCCACCACAGCCCGGCCCAGCCTGTCCCGGCCCACCACAGCCCGTCCTGGCCCACCACAGCCCGTCCCAGCCCACCACAGCCCGTCCCAGCCCACCACAGCCCGTCCTAACCCACCACAGCCCGGCGCAGCCCGTCCCAGCCCACCACAGCCCGTCCCAGCCCACCAAAGCCCATCCCAGGCCACCACAGCCTGTCCCAGCCCATCCCAACAAGTCCCAGCCCACCACAGCCCACAACAGACCGTCCCCGCCCACCACAGCCCGTCCCAGGCCACCACAGCCCACCACAGCCCGTCCCAACCCGTCCCAGGCCACCACAGCCCACCACAGCCCGTCCCAGTCCTCCACAGCCCATCCCAGCCCACTGCAGCCCACCACAGCCCGTCCCGGCCCACCACAGCCCGTCCCTGACCACAACAGCCCGTCCCAGCCCACCACAACCCACCACAGACCGTCCCAACCCACCACAGCCCGTCTAAGCTCACCATAACCCACCACAGCCCACCACAGCCCGTCCCGGCTCACCACAACTCGTCCCAGCCCACCACAGGCCGTCCCGGCCCACCACAGCCCGTCCCGGCCCACAACAGCCCGTCACAGCCCACCACAGCCTGGCACAGCCCGTCCCAGCCCGTCCTAGCCCGGCATAGCTCGTCCCAGCTCGGCACAGCCCACCACAGCCCGGCAAGGCCCACCACAGACCGTCCCAGCCTGTCCCAGCCCTTCCCAGCCCGTCCTAGCCCACCACAGCCCGGCACAGCCCACCACAGCCCACCAGAGCCCGTCCTGGCCCACCAGAGCCTGCCCCGAGCCACCACGGCCCGTCCCAGCCCACCACGGCTGACCACAGCCTGTCCCAGCCCACTACAGCCGGTGCCAGCCCACCACAGCCCACCAGAGCCCGTCCCAGCCCACCACGGCCGGTCCCGGCCCACCACGGCCCACCACAGCCCGTCCCAGCACATCACAGCCTGTCCCAGCCCACCACAGCTCGTCACAGCCCACCACAGCCCGTGCCAGCCCACCATGGCTGACCACAGCCCGTGCCAGGCCACCACGGCCCACCACAGCTCATCACAGTTCACCATGGCCCTTCCCAGCCCACCACGGACCACCGCAGCCCACCACGGCCCGTCCCAGTTAACCACGGCCTGTCCCAGCCCACCACAGCCCATCCCAGACCACCACAGCCCGTCCCAGCCCACCACAGCTTGTCCCAGCACATCACAGCCCGTCCCAGCCAGCCACAGCCCACCGCAGCCCATCCCATCCCTGCCCACCCCAGCCAGCCACAGCTCACAACAGCCCACCACAGCACGTCCCAGACCGTCCCAATTCTTCCCAGCCCGTCCTAGCCCAACAAAGACCGCCACAGCCCACCACAGCCCACCACAGCCCGTCCCAACCCACCAGAGCCCGTCCGGAGCCACAACGGCCCGTCCCAGCCCACCACGGCTGACCACAGCCCGTCCAAGCCCACCGCAGCCCGTCCCTGCCCACCACAGCACGTCCCCGCCGACCACAGCCCACCACAGCCCACCACAGCCCACCACAGTGCATCCCAGCCTGTCCCAGCCCACCACAGCCCATCACAGCACGTCCCAGCTCATCCCAGCCCACCACAGCTTGTCCCAGACCACCATAGCTCGTCCCAGCTCACCACAACCCACCATAGCCCGTCCCAGCCCGTCCCAGCCCGGCCTAGCCCACGACAGCCCGTCCCCGCCAACCACAGCCTGTCCCCGCCCACCACAGCCCGTCCCCGCCCACCACAGCCCGTCCCCGCCCACCACAGCCCGTCCCTGCCCACCACAGCCGGTCCCAGCTCACCACAGACCACCACAGCCTGTTCCAGCCCACCACAGCCCGTCCCAGCCCCTCCCAGCCCGTGTCAGCCCACCACAGCCCGTCCCAGCTTACCACAGCCCACCACAGACCGTCCCAGCCCACCACAGACCGTCCCAGCCCACCACAGCCCGTCCCAGCTTACCACTGCCCGTCCCAACCCACCACTGCCCGTCCCAGCCCGTCCCAACCCACCACAGCCCGTCCCAGCCCACCACAGCCCACCACAGGCCACCGCAGGCCATCCCAGCCCAAAACAGACGGTCCCAGCCAACCACAGCCCGTCGAGCCCACCACGGCCCGTCCCAGCCCACCACGGCCCATCACAGCCCACCACAGTTCACCACAGCCCGTCCTAGCCCAGCACGGCCCGTCCCAGCCCACCACGGACCACCACGGCCCATCTCAGCCCACCACAGCCTGTCCAAGCCCAGCACAGCCCTCCACAACCCTCCACAGCCCGTCCCAACCCTCCACAGCTCATCCCAGCCTACCACAGCCCTTCGCAGCCCAACACAGCTTATCCCAGCCCACCGCAGCCCGTCCTAGCCCACCGCAACCCGTCCCAACCCACCGCAACCCGTCCCAGCCCACCACAGCCCACCTCCGGTCACCACAGCCCACCACCGGTCACCACAGCCCACCACCGGTCACCACAGCCTGTTTCAGCCCACCACGGCAAACCACGGCCCGTCCCAGCCCACCACAGCCCGTCCCAGCCCACCACGGCCCGCCATGGCCCACCACAGCTCGTCCCAGATAAACACGGCGCACCACAGCCCACCACGGCCCGTCCCGGCCCACCACAGCCCGTCCCAGAACACCACAGCCCACCACAGCCCATCACAGCCCACCACAGCCCGTCCCAGCTTACCACAGCCCACCACAGACCGTCCCAGCCCACCACAGACCGTCCCAGCCCACCACAGACCGTCCCAGCCCACCACGGCCCGTCCCCACCCACCACAACCCACCACAGCACGTCCCAGCCCACCACAGCCTTCCCAGCCCACGATAGCTCACCACAGCACGTCCCAGCCCACCACAGCCCCATCCCAGCCTACCACAGCTCGTCCCAGCCCACCACACACTGCCACGGCTCACCACGGCCCGCCACGGCCCACCACAGCCCGCAAGAGCCCACCACAGACTGTCCCAGCCCGTCCCAGCCCTCCACCGCCCACCACAGCCACCACAGCCCGCCCCAGCCCACCACAGCCCGTCCCAGCCCACCACAGACCACCAGAACCCACCACAGCCCACCACAGCCCGTCCCAGCCCACCACAGCCCACCACAGCCCGTCCCAGCCCATCACAGCCCACCACAGCCCGTCCCAGCCCGTCCCCGCCCACCACAGCCCGTCCCAGCCCACCACAGCCCATCCCAGCCCGTCTCTGCCCACCACAGCCCGTCCCCGCCCAACAGAGCCCGTCCCTGCCCACCACAGTTTGTCCCAGACCACCACAGCCCGTCCCAGCCCACCACAGCCCGCCACAGCTTGTCCCAGCCGACCACAATTCGTCCCAGTGCACCACATCCCATCTCAGCCCACCACAGCCCACCACAGCCTGTCCCAGCACACCAAAGCCCGTCCCAGCCCACCACAGCCCGTCCCAGCCCGTCCCAGCTCGTCCCAGCCCACCACAGCCAGTCGAAGCCCACCACAGCACGTCCTAGCCCACCACAGCTTGTATCAGCCCACCACAGCCCGTCCCAGCTCACCACAACCCACCACAGCCCACTCCAGCCCGCCACAGCACGTCTCCGCCCACCACAGCCCGGCCCGGACCACAACAGCCCGTCCCGGACCCACCACAACCCATCCCTTACCACCACAGCCCGTCCCGGCCCACCACAGCCCGTCCCGGCCCACCACAGCCCGTCTTGGCCCACCACAGCCCGTCCCGGCCCACCACAGCCCGTCCCGGCCCACCACAGTCTACCAGAGCTTGTCACGGCCCACCAGAGTCCATCCTGAGCCACCACGGCCCGTCCCAGCCCACCACGACTGACCACAGCCTGTCCCAGCCCACCACAGCCCGTCCCAGCCCACCACAGCCCGTCCCGGCCCACCACGGGCAGTCCCGGCCCACCACGGGCAGTCCCGGCCCACCACGGGCAGTCCCGGCCCACCACGGGCAGTCCCGGCCCACCACAGCCCGTCCCAGCCCACCACAGCCCGTCCCAGACCATCCCAGCTCGTCCCAGCCTGTCCCAAACCAATACAGCCCACCACAGCCCGTCTCACATCACCACAACCCACCATAGCTTACCACAGCCCGTCCCAGCCTGTCCCAGCTCACCACAAGCCACCACAACCTGCTCCAACCTGCCACAGCCCACCACAGCACGTCCCAGCCCGCCCCCGCCCACCACAGCCCGTCTTTGCCCAGCAGAGCCCGTCCCCGCCCACCACAGCCCATCCCCGCCCACCATAGCCCGTCCAAGCCCACCACAGCCCGTGCCAGCCCGTCTCAGCTCACCACAGCCCACCACAGCCCGTCCCAGCCCACCAGAGCCCACCACAGCAGGTTCAAGCCCACCACAGCCCGTCCCAGCCCACCACATCCCGTCCCAACCCACCACAGCCCGTCCCAGCCCACCTCAGCCCGTCCCAGCCCACCACAGCCCGTCCCAGCCCACCGCAGCTTGTCCCAGACCGTCCCAGCTGGTCTCAGCTCACCACAACCGAACACAGCCCGTCCCAGCCCACCACAGTCTGTTCCAAAACACCAGAACCCGTCCCAGCCCACCACAGCCCATTCCAGACCACCAGAGCCCGTCCCAGGCCACTACAGACCTTCCCCACCCACCACAGCCCGTCCCCGCCCACCACAGACTGTTCCAGCACACCACAGCCCGTCCCAGCCCACCACAGCCCGTCCCAGCCCACCACAGCCCGTCCCAGCCCACCACGACTGACCACAGCCTGTCCCAGCCCACCACAGCCCGTCCCAGCCCACCACAGCCCGTCCCGGCCCACCACGGGCAGTCCCGGCCCACCACAGCCCGTCCCAGCCCACCACAGCCCATCCCAGACCATCCCAGCTCATCCCAGCCTGTCCCAGCCCGTCCCAGCCCACCACAGCCCACCACAGCACGTCCCAGACCGTCTCAATCCTTCCCAGCCCGTCCTAGCCCACCAAAGACCGCCACAGCCCACCACAGCCCACCACAGCCCGTCCCAACCCACCAGAGCCCGTCCGGAGCCACCACGGCCCGTCCCAGCCCACCACGGCTGACCACAGCCCGTCCCAGCCCACCACAGCCCGTCCAAGCCCACCGCAGCACGTCCCTGCCCATCACAGCCCGTCCCAGCCCGTCACAGACCACCACAGCTTGTCCCAGCCCACCATAGCCCGTCCCAGCTCACCACAACCCACCACAGCCCGTCCCCGCCCACCACAGCCCGTCCCAGCCCACCACAGCCCGTCCCCGCCCACCACAGCCCGTCCAAGCCCACCACAGCCCGTCCAAGCCCACCACAGCCCGTCCCAGCCCACCACAGCCCACCACAGCCCACCACAGCCCACCACAGCCTGTCCCAGCCCGTCCCAGCCTAACCCAACCCGTCCCAGCCCACCACAGCCCGTCCCAGCCCACCATAGCCCGTCCCAGCCCATGACAGCAGTCCCAGCCCACCACAGCCCGTCCCAGCCCACCACAGTTCACCACAGCCCACCACAGCCCACCACAGCCTGTCCCAGCCCGTCCCAGCCCATCCCAGCCCGTCCCAGCCCACCACAGCCCGTCCCAGCTTGTTCCAGACCACCAGAGCCCGTCCCAGAACACCACAGACCGTCTCAAGTCCACCACAGCCAGTCCCAGCCCACCACAGCCCACCACAGCCCGTCCCAGCACACCACAGACCGTCCCTGCCCACCACAGTTTGTCCCAGCCCACCACAGCCTGTCCCAGCCCACCACAGACCGTCCCAGGCCGTCTCCTCCCACCACGGCCCGTCCCAGCCCACCACAGCCCGTCCCAGCCCATCCCGGCGCACCATAGCCCGTCCCGGCCCAACATAGCCCGTCCCGGCCCACCACAGCCCGCCCCGGCCCACCACAGCCCACCCCGGCCCACCACAGCCCGTCCCAGCTCACCACAGCCCTTCCCAGCTCACCACAGCCCGTCCCAGCTCACCACAGCCCGTCCCAGCCCACCACAGCCAGTCCCAACCCACCACAGCCCACCACAGTCCGTCCCGGCCCACCAGAGCCCATCCCGGCTTACCACAGCCCGTCCCGGCCCACCACGGCCCGTCCCGGCCCACCACGGCCCGTCCCAGCCCGTCCCAGCCCACAGCCCGTCCCAGCTCACCACATCCTGTCCCAGACCGTTCCAGCCCGCCACAGCCCACTACAGACCGTACCAGCACGTCCCAGCCCGTCCAAGCCCACCAGAGCCCGTCCCCGCCCACCACAGCCCGTCCAAGCCCACCACAGCCTGTCTCCGCCCACCACAGCACGTCCCCGTCCACCACATCCCGTCCCAGCCCACCGCAGCCCGTCCCAGACCACCACAGTCCACCACAGCCCGTCCCAACTCACCACAGCCCACCACAGCCCGTACCGGCCTACCAGAGCCCGTCCCGGATTACCACGGCCCGTCCCAGCCCACCACAGCCCGTCCCAGCACACCACAGACCACCACAGCCCGTCGCAGCCCACCATAGCCCGTCCCACCCCACCATAGCCAGTCCCAGCCCACCACAGCCCGTCCAAGCCCACCACAGCCCGTCCCAGCCCACCAACGCCCGTCCAAGCCCACCACAGCTCGTGCCTGTCCATCCCAGCCTGCCACAGCCCACCACAGCCTGTCCCCGCCCACCACAGCCTGTCCCCGCCCACCACAGCCTGTCCCCGCCCAACACAGCCCGTCCCAGCCCACCACAGCCCGTCTCAGCCCGTCCCAGCACACCACAGCCCGTCTCAGCCCGTCCCAGCCCACCACAGCCCGTCTCAAGCTCACCAGAACCCACCACAGCCCGTCCCCGCCCACCACGGCCCGTCCCCGCCCACCACAGCTCATCCCAGCCCGCCACAGCCCATCCCAGCACACCACAGCCCGTCCCAGCCCACCACAGCCCGTCCCAGCCCACCACAGCCCGTCCCAGCCCGTCCCAGCCCGTCCCAGCCCACCACAGCCTGTCACAGCCCACCACAGCCCGTCCCGGCCCACCACAGCCCGTCCCTGACCACAACAGCCCGTCCCAGCCCACCACAACCCACCACAGACCGTCCCAACCCACCACAGCCCGTCTAAGCTCACCATAACCCACCACAGCCCACCACAGCCCGTCCCGGCTCACCACAACTCGTCCCAGCCCACCACAGGCCGTCCCGGCCCACCACAGCCCGTCCCGGCCCACAACAGCCCGTCACAGCCCACCACAGCCTGGCACAGCCCGTCCCAGCCCGTCCTAGCCCGGCATAGCTCGTCCCAGCTCGGCACAGCCCACCACAGCCCGGCAAGGCCCACCACAGACCGTCCCAGCCTGTCCCAGCCCTTCCCAGCCCGTCCTAGCCCACCACAGCCCGGCACAGCCCACCACAGCCCACCAGAGCCTGCCCCGAGCCACCACGGCCCGTCCCAGCCCACCACGGCTGACCACAGCCTGTCCCAGCCCACTACAGCCGGTGCCAGCCCACCACAGCCCACCAGAGCCCGTCCCAGCCCACCACGGCCGGTCCCGGCCCACCACGGCCCACCACAGCCCGTCCCAGCACATCACAGCCTGTCCCAGCCCACCACAGCTCGTCACAGCCCACCACAGCCCGTGCCAGCCCACCATGGCTGACCACAGCCCGTGCCAGGCCACCACGGCCCACCACAGCTCATCACAGTTCACCATGGCCCTTCCCAGCCCACCACGGACCACCGCAGCCCACCACGGCCCGTCCCAGTTAACCACGGCCTGTCCCAGCCCACCACAGCCCATCCCAGACCACCACAGCCCGTCCCAGCCCACCACAGCTTGTCCCAGCACATCACAGCCCGTCCCAGCCAGCCACAGCCCACCGCAGCCCATCCCATCCCTGCCCACCCCAGCCAGCCACAGCTCACAACAGCCCACCACAGCACGTCCCAGACCGTCCCAATTCTTCCCAGCCCGTCCTAGCCCAACAAAGACCGCCACAGCCCACCACAGCCCACCACAGCCCGTCCCAACCCACCAGAGCCCGTCCGGAGCCACAACGGCCCGTCCCAGCCCACCACGGCTGACCACAGCCCGTCCAAGCCCACCGCAGCCCGTCCCTGCCCACCACAGCACGTCCCCGCCGACCACAGCCCACCACAGCCCACCACAGCCCACCACAGTGCATCCCAGCCTGTCCCAGCCCACCACAGCCCATCACAGCACGTCCCAGCTCATCCCAGCCCACCACAGCTTGTCCCAGACCACCATAGCTCGTCCCAGCTCACCACAACCCACCATAGCCCGTCCCAGCCCGTCCCAGCCCGGCCTAGCCCACGACCGCCCGTCCCCGCCAACCACAGCCTGTCCCCGCCCACCACAGCCCCTCCCCGCCCACCACAGCCCGTCCCCGCCCACCACAGCCCGTCCCTGCCCACCACAGCCGGTCCCAGCTCACCACAGACCACCACAGCCTGTTCCAGCCCACCACAGCCCGTCCCAGCCCCTCCCAGCCCGTGTCAGCCCACCACAGCCCGTCCCAGCTTACCACAGCCCACCACAGACCGTCCCAGCCCACCACAGACCGTCCCAGCCCACCACAGCCCGTCCCAGCTTACCACTGCCCGTCCCAACCCACCACTGCCCATCCCAGCCCGTCCCAACCCACCACAGCCCGTCCCAGCCCACCACAGCCCACCACAGGCCACCGCAGGCCATCCCAGCCCAAAACAGACGGTCCCAGCCAACCACAGCCCGTCGAGCCCACCACGGCCCGTCCCAGCCCACCACGGCCCATCACAGCCCACCACAGTTCACCACAGCCCGTCCTAGCCCAGCACGGCCCGTCCCAGCCCACCACGGACCACCACGGCCCATCTCAGCCCACCACAGCCTGTCCAAGCCCAGCACAGCCCTCCACAACCCTCCACAGCCCGTCCCAACCCTCCACAGCTCATCCCAGCCTACCACAGCCCTTCGCAGCCCAACACAGCTTATCCCAGCCCACCGCAGCCCGTCCTAGCCCACCGCAACCCGTCCCAACCCACCGCAACCCGTCCCAGCCCACCACAGCCCACCTCCGGTCACCACAGCCCACCACCGGTCACCACAGCCCACCACAGGTCACCACAGCCTGTTTCAGCCCACCACGGCAAACCACGGCCCGTCCCAGCCCACCACGGCCCGCCATGGCCCACCACAGCTCGTCCCAGATAAACACGGCGCACCACAGCCCACCACGGCCCGTCCCGGCCCACCACAGCCCGTCCCAGAACACCACAGCCCACCACAGCCCATCACAGCCCACCACAGCCCGTCCCAGCTTACCACAGCCCACCACAGACCGTCCCAGCCCACCACAGACCGTCCCAGCCCACCACAGACCGTCCCAGCCCACCACAGCCCGTCCCAGCCCACCACTGCCCTTCCCAGCCCACCACTGCCCGTCCCAACCCACCACAGCCCGTCCCAGCCCACCACAGCCCGTCCCAGCCCACCACAGCCCACCACAGCCCACCACAGGCCACCGCAGGCCATCCCAGCCCAAAACAGACGGTCCCAGCCAACCACAGCCCGTTGAGCCCACCACAGCCCGTCCCAGCCCTCCACAGCCCGTCCCAGCCCTCCACAGCCCGTCCCAGGTCACCACAGCCCGTCCCAGCCTACCACAGCCCACCACGGCTCACCACGGCCCACTACGGCCCACCACGGCCAACGACGGCCCGCCACAGCCCGCCACAGACTGTCCCGGCCCGCCAAAGCCCATCCCAGCCTGCCACAGCCCGACCCAGCCCACCACAGCCTGTCACAGCCCACCACGGCCCATCACAGCCCACCACAGTTCACCACAGCCCGTCCTAGCCCAGCACGGCCCGTCCCAGCCCACCACGGACCACCACGGCCCATCTCAGCCCACCACAGCCTGTCCAAGCCCAGCACAGCCCTCCACAACCCTCCACAGCCCGTCCCAACCCTCCACAGCTCATCCCAGCCTACCACAGCCCTTCGCAGCCCAACACAGCTTATCCCAGCCCACCGCAGCCCGTCCTAGCCCACCGCAACCCGTCCCAACCCACCGCAACCCGTCCCAGCCCACCACAGCCCACCTCCGGTCACCACAGCCCACCACCGGTCACCACAGCCCACCACAGGTCACCACAGCCTGTTTCAGCCCACCACGGCAAACCACGGCCCGTCCCAGCCCACCACGGCCCGCCATGGCCCACCACAGCTCGTCCCAGATAAACACGGCGCACCACAGCCCACCACGGCCCGTCCCGGCCCACCACAGCCCGTCCCAGAACACCACAGCCCACCACAGCCCATCACAGCCCACCACAGCCCGTCCCAGCTTACCACAGCCCACCACAGACCGTCCCAGCCCACCACAGACCGTCCCAGCCCACCACAGACCGTCCCAGCCCACCACAGCCCGTCCCAGCCCACCACTGCCCTTCCCAGCCCACCACTGCCCGTCCCAACCCACCACAGCCCGTCCCAGCCCACCACAGCCCGTCCCAGCCCACCACAGCCCACCACAGCCCACCACAGGCCACCGCAGGCCATCCCAGCCCAAAACAGACGGTCCCAGCCAACCACAGCCCGTTGAGCCCACCACAGCCCGTCCCAGCCCTCCACAGCCCGTCCCAGCCCTCCACAGCCCGTCCCAGGTCACCACAGCCCGTCCCAGCCTACCACAGCCCACCACGGCTCACCACGGCCCACTACGGCCCACCACGGCCAACGACGGCCCGCCACAGCCCGCCACAGACTGTCCCGGCCCGCCAAAGCCCATCCCAGCCTGCCACAGCCCGACCCAGCCCACCACAGCCTGTCACAGCCCACCACAACCCACCACAGACCGTCCCAACCCACCACAGCCCGTCTAAGCTCACCATAACCCACCACAGCCCACCACAGCCCGTCCCGGCCCACCACAACTCGTCCCAGCCCACCACAGGCCGTCCCAGCCCACCACAGCCCGTCCCGGCCCACAACAGCCCGTCACAGCCCACCACAGCCTGGCACAGCCCGTCCCAGCCCGTCCTAGCCCGGCATAGCCCGTCCCAGCTCGGCACAGCCCACCACAGCCCGGCAAGGCCCACCACAGACCGTCCCAGCCTGTCCCAGCCCTTCCCAGCCCGTCCTAGCCCACCACAGCCCGGCACAGCCCACCACAGCCCACCACAGGCCACCAGAGCCCGTCCCGGCTCACCACAGACCGGCCCGGGGCACCACGGCCCGTCCCAGCCCACCACGGCTGACCACAGCCTGTCCCAGCCCACTACAGCCGGTGCCAGCCCACCACAGCCCACCAGAGCCCGTCCCAGCCCACCACGGCCGGTCCCGGCCCACCACGGCCCACCACAGCCCGTCCCAGCACATCACAGCCTGTCCCAGCCCACCACAGCTCGTCCCAGCCCACCACAGACCGTGCCAGCCCACCACGGCTGACCACAGCCCGTGCCAGGCCACCATGGCCCACCACAGCCCATCACAGTTCACCACGGCCCTTCCCAGCCCACCACGGACCACCGCAGCCCACCACGGCCCGTCCCAGTTCACCACAGCCTGTCCCAGCCCACCACAGACCGTGCCAGCCCACCACAGCCCGTCCCAGCCCACCACAGCTTGTCCCAGCACATCACAGCCCGTCCCAGCCAGCCACAGCCCACCGCAGCCCATCCCAGCCCACCCCAGCCAGCCACAGCCCACCACAGCCCACCACAGCCCGTCCCTGCCCACCACAGCCCGTCCCAGCACACCACAGACCGTCCCTGCCTACAACAGCCCATCACAGTTCACCACGGCCCTTCCCAGCCCACCACAGACCGTCCCAGCCCACCACAGCCCGTCCCAGCCCACCACTGCCCTTCCCAGCCCACCACTGCCCGCCCCAACCCACCACAGCCCGTCCCAGCCCACCACAGCCCGTCCCAGCCCACCACAGCCCACCACAGCCCACCACAGGCCACCGCAGGCCATCCCAGCCCAAAACAGACGGTCCCAGCCAACCACAGCCCGTTGAGCCCACCACAGCCCGTCCCAGCCCTCCACAGCCCGTCCCAGCCCTCCACAGCCCGTCCCAGGTCACCACAGCCCGTCCCAGCCTACCACAGCCCACCACGGCTCACCACGGCCCACTACGGCCCACCACGGCCAACGACGGCCCGCCACAGCCCGCCACAGACTGTCCCGGCCCGCCAAAGCCCATCCCAGCCTGCCACAGCCCGACCCAGCCCACCACAGCCTGTCACAGCCCACCACAACCCACCACAGACCGTCCCAACCCACCACAGCCCGTCTAAGCTCACCATAACCCACCACAGCCCACCACAGCCCGTCCCGGCCCACCACAACTCGTCCCAGCCCACCACAGGCCGTCCCAGCCCACCACAGCCCGTCCCGGCCCACAACAGCCCGTCACAGCCCACCACAGCCTGGCACAGCCCGTCCCAGCCCGTCCTAGCCCGGCATAGCCCGTCCCAGCTCGGCACAGCCCACCACAGCCCGGCAAGGCCCACCACAGACCGTCCCAGCCTGTCCCAGCCCTTCCCAGCCCGTCCTAGCCCACCACAGCCCGGCACAGCCCACCACAGCCCACCACAGGCCACCAGAGCCCGTCCCGGCTCACCACAGACCGGCCCAGGGCACCACGGCCCGTCCCAGCCCACCACGGCTGACCACAGCCTGTCCCAGCCCACTACAGCCGGTGCCAGCCCACCACAGCCCACCAGAGCCCGTCCCAGCCCACCACGGCCGGTCCCGGCCCACCACGGCCCACCACAGCCCGTCCCAGCACAGCACAGCCTGTCCCAGCCCACCACAGCTCGTCCCAGCCCACCACAGACCGTGCCAGCCCACCACGGCTGACCACAGCCCGTGCCAGGCCACCATGGCCCACCACAGCCCATCACAGTTCACCACGGCCCTTCCCAGCCCACCACGGACCACCGCAGCCCACCACGGCCCGTCCCAGTTCACCACAGCCTGTCCCAGCCCACCACAGACCGTGCCAGCCCACCACAGCCCGTCCCAGCCCACCACAGCTTGTCCCAGCACATCACAGCCCGTCCCAGCCAGCCACAGCCCACCGCAGCCCATCCCAGCCCACCCCAGCCAGCCACAGCCCACCACAGCCCACCACAGCCCGTCCCTGCCCACCACAGCCCGTCCCAGCACACCACAGACCGTCCCTGCCCACCACAGCCCGTCCCAGCCCGTCCCAGCCCACTACAGCCCGTCCCAGCACACCACAGCCCGTCCCAGCCCGTCCCAGCCCGTCCCAGCACACCACAGCCCGTCCCAGCCCACCGCAGCCCGTCCCAGCCCACCGCAGCCCGTCCCAGCCCACCACAGCCCGTCCCATCACACCACAGCCCACCAGAGCCTGTCCAAGCCCGTCCCAGCCAACCACGGCCCACCACAGTTCATCACGGGCCATCTCAGCCCTCCATGACCTGTCCCAGCCCACCATGACCTGTCCCAGCCCACCACGGCCCACCACAGCCCATCCCTTCCCATACCGGCTCAAAACGGCCCACCACGGCCCACCACAGCCCACCACGGTTCACCACGGCCCATCCCAGCCCACCACGCCCCACCACAGCCCATCCCTGCCCACCACAGCCCGTCCCAGCATTTCCCAGCCTGTCCCAACCCACCACAGCCTGTTCCAGACCACCACAGCCCGTCCCAGCACACCACAGCCCGTCCCTAGCCCACCACAGTCCGTCCCTAGCCCACCACAGCCCGTCCCAGCCCACCACAGCCCGTCCCAGCCCTCCACAGCCCGTCCCAGGTCACCACAGGCCGTCCCAGCCTACCACAGCCCACCACGGCTCATCACGGCCCACTACGGCCCACCACGGCCAACGACGGCCCGCCACAGCCCGCCACAGACTGTCCCGGCCCGCCAAAGCCCATCCCAGCCTGCCACAGCCCGACCCAGCCCACCACAGCCTGTCACAGCCCACCACAACCCACCACAGACCGTCCCAACCCACCACAGCCCGTCTAAGCTCACCATAACCCACCACAGCCCACCACAGCCCGTCCCGGCTCACCACAAACCGTCCCAGCCCACCACAGGCCGTCCCGGCCCACCACAGCCCGTCCCGGCCCACAACAGCCCGTCACAGCCCACCACAGCCTGGCACAGCCCGTCCCAGCCCGTCCTAGCCCGGCATAGCCCGTCCCAGCTCGGCACAACCCACCACAGCCCGGCAAGGCCCACCACAGACCGTCCCAGCCTGTCCCAGCCCTTCCCAGCCCGTCCTAGCCCACCACAGCCCGGCACAGCCCACCACAGCCCACCACAGGCCACCAGAGCCCGTCCCGGCTCACCAGAGCCCGCCCCGAGCCACCACGGCCCGTCCCAGCCCACCACGGCTGACCACAGCCTGTCCCAGCCCACTACAGCCGGTGCCAGCCCACCACAGCCCACCAGAGCCCGTCCCAGCCCACCACGGCCGGTCCCGGCCCACCACGGCCCACCACAGCCCGTCCCAGCACAGCACAGCCTGTCCCAGCTCACCACAGCTCGTCACAGCCCACCACAGCCCGTGCCAGCCCACCACGGCTGACCACAGCCCGTGCCAGGCCACCACGGCCCACCACAGCTCATCACAGTTCACCACGGCCCTTCCCAGCCCACCACGGACCACCGCAGCCCACCACGGCCCGTCCCAGTTCACCACAGCCTGTCCCAGCCCACCACAGACCGTGCCAGCCCACCACAGCCCGTCCCAGCCCACCACAGCTTGTCCCAGCACATCACAGCCCGTCCCAGCCAGCCACAGCCCACCGCAGCCCATCCCAGCCCACCCCAGCCAGCCACAGCCCATCCCAGCCCACCCCAGCCAGCCACAGCCCACCACAGCCCACCACAGCCCGTCCCTGCCCACCACAGCCCGTCCCAGCACACCACAGACCGTCCCTGTCCACCACAGCCCGTCCCAGCCCGTCCCAGCGCACTACAGCCCGTCCCAGCACACCACAGCCCGTCCCAGCCCGTCCCAGCTCGTCCCAGCACACCACAGCCCGTCCCAGCCCACCGCAGCCCGTCCCAGCCCACCACAGCCCGTCCCATCACACCACAGCCCACCAGAGCCTGTCCAAGCCCGTCCCAGCCAACCACGGCCCACCACAGTTCATCACGGGCCATCTCAGCCCTCCATGACCTGTCCCAGCCCACCATGACCTGTCCCAGCCCACCACGACCCACCACAGCCCATCCCTTCCCATACCGGCTCAAAACGGCCCGTCCCGGCCCACCACAGCCCACCACGGTTCACCACGGCCCATCCCAGCCCACCACGCCCCACCACAGCCCATCCCTGCCCACCACAGCCCGTCCCAGCATTTCCCAGCCTGTCCCAACCCACCACAGCCTGTTCCAGACCACCACAGCCCGTCCCAGCACACCACAGCCCGTCCCTAGCCAACCACAGTCCGTCCCTAGCCCACCACAGCCCGTCCCAGCACACCACAGCCCGTCCCAGTCCGTCCCAGCCTACCACAGCCCGTCCCTGCCCACCACAGCCTGTCCCAGCACACCACAGCCCGTCCCCGCCCACCACAGCACGTCCAAGCCCACCACAGCCCACCACGGCCCGTCCCAGCTTGCCACAGCCCGTCCCAGCCCACCAGGACCCGTCCCAGCCCACCACGGCCCACCATAGCCCACCACGGCCCGTCCCCGCCCACCACAGCCCGTCCCAGCACGTCCCAGCACACCACAGCCCGTCCCAGCCCGTCCCAGCCCGTCCCAGCCCACCACAGAGCCCGTCCCAGCCCACCATAGAGCCCGTCCCAGCCCACCACAGCCCTTCCCAGCCAGTCCCAGCCAATCCCAGCTCATCCCAGCCCGTCCCAGCTAACCACAGCCAGTCCCAGCCCAACACAGCCCGTTACAGCTTACCACAGCCCGTCCCATTCACCACAGCCCGTTCCAGCCCACCACAGCCCGTCACAGCCCGTCCCCGCCCACCACAGCCCGTCCCCGCCCACCACAGCCCGTCCCAGTCCACCACAGCTCGTCCCACCCTATCCCAGCACACCACAGCGCGTCCCCGCACACCACAGCCCGTCCCCGCCCACCACAGCCCGTCCCAGCCCACCACAGCCCGTCCCCCCCCAACACAGCCCGTCCCCGCCCACCACAGCCCGTCCCAGCCCACCACAGCCTGTCCCAGCCCACCACAGCCCGTCCCAGCTCGTCCCAGACCACCACAGCCTCTCACAGCACACCACAGCCCGTAACAGCCCACCACAGCAAGTACCAGCCCGTCCCAGCCCACCACGGCCCGTCTCAGCCCACCACGGCCCGTCTCAGCCCACCACGGCCCGTTTCAGCCCACCACGGCCCGTCTCAGCTCACCACAACCCGTCCCAGACGACCACAGCCCGTCCCAGCCCACCACAGCCCACCACGGCCCGTCTCAGCCCACCACGGCCCGTCTCAGCCCACCACGGCCCGTTTCAGCCCACCACAGCCCGTCCCAGCTCACCACAGCCCGTCCCAGCCCCCCACAGCCCTTCCCAGCCCACCACAGTCCACTACAGCCCACCACAGCCTACCGCAGCCCACCACAGCCCGTCCCAGGCGGCCACAGCCCGTCCCAGCCCGCCACAGCCCGTCCCAGCCCGCTACAGCCTGTCCCAGCACATGCCAGCCCACCACAGCCCTTCCGAGCCCGTCCCAGCCCACCACAGCTCGTCTCAGTTCATCCCAACCAGTCCCAGCCCACCACAGCCCGTCCCAGCCGACCACGGCCCGTCCCAGCCCACCACATCCTAACATCGCCCACCACAGCCCACCACAGTTCACCACAGCCCGGCACAGCCCACCACAGCCTGTCCCGGCCCACCATGGCCCGTCCCAGCCCACCACGGCCCGTCCCAGCCCACCACAGCCCTTCCGAGCCCGTCCCACACCACCACAGCCCGTCCCAGCCCACCACAGCCCGTCCCAGCCCACCACAGCCCGTCCCAGCCTACCACAGCCCATCCCAGCCCACCACAGCCCGTCCCAGCCCACCACAGCTCACCACGGCCCGTCCCAGCCTACCACAGACCGTCCCAAGCCGTCCAGACCACCACAGCCCTTCCCTGCTCACCACAGCCTGTTAGGGCCAAACACAGCCCGGTCCGGCCCAACACGGCGCACCACAAACCACCACAACTTGTCCCAGCACACCACAGCCTGTCCTAGCCCACCACAGCCCGTCCCAGCCCACCACAGCCCGTCCCAGCCCACCACAGCACGTCCCAGCCCACCACAGCCCGTCCCAGCTTAACCCCAGTCCACCACGGCCCATCACGACCCACCAAAACACACCACGGCCCACCACAGCCTGTCCCAGCCCACCAGAGCCCGTCGCAGCCCACCACAGCCCGTCCCAGACCACCACAGCCTGTTCCAGCCCACCACAGCCCGTCCCAGCACTTCCCAGCCCACCACAGCCCGTCCCAGCCCGTCCCAGCCCACCACATCCCTTCCCAGACCACCACAGCCCGTCCCAGCCCACCACAGCCCGTCCCAGCCCACCACAGCCCGTCCCAGCCCACCACAGCACACCACAGCCCGTCGCAGCCCACCACGGCCCGTCCCAGCCCACCACAGCCCGTCTCGGCCCGCCCAGGCCACCACGGCCCGTCCCAGCCCACTACGGCCCGTCCCAGCCCAGCACGGCCCGTCCCAGCCCATCACAGCCTGTCAGAGCCAACCACGGCCCGTCCCAGCCCACCACGGCTTGTCCCAGATTACCAAGGCCCGTCCCGGCCCACCACTGCCTGTCCTGGCCCAGCACGGCCCTTCCCGGCCCAGTACAACCCGTCTCAGCCAACCACGGCTTGTTCCAGCCAGCCACGGCCCACCACAGCTCGTCCCGGCCCACCACAGCCCGTCCCTGACCACAACACCCGTCCCAGCCCACCACAACCTGTCCCAGCCCACCACAGCCCACCACAGACCGTCCCAGCCCACCACAGCCTGTCCCAGCCAGACATAGTCCGTTCCAGCCCACCACAGCCCACCACAGCACGTCCCAGACCGTCTCAATCCTTCCCAGCCCGTCCTAGCCCACCAAAGAACGCCACAGCCCACCACAGCCCACCACAGCCCGTCCCAACCCACCAGAGCCCGTCCAGGAGCCACCACGGCCCGTCCCAGCCCACCACGGCTGACCACAGCCCGTCCCAGCCCACCGCAGCACGTCCCTGCCCATCACAGCCCGTCCCAGCCCGTCACAGACCACCACAGCTTGTCCCAGCACACCATAGCCCGTCCCAGCTCACCACAACCCACCACAGCCCGTCCCCGCCCACCACAGCCCGTCCCAGCCCACCACAGCCCGTCCCCGCCCACCACAGCCCGTCCCCGCCCACCACAGCCCACCACAGCGAACCACAGCCCGTCCAAGCCCACCACAGCCCGTCCAAGCCCACCACAGCCCGTCCCAGCCCACCACAGCCCACCACAGCCCACCACAGCCCACCACAGCCTGTCCCAGCCCGTCCCAGCCTAACCCAACCCGTCCCAGCCCACCACAGCCCGTCCCAGCCCACCATAGCCCGTCCCAGCCCATGACAGCAGTCCCAGCCCACCACAGCCCGTCCCAGCCCACCACAGTTCACCACAGCCCACCACAGCCCACCACAGCCTGTCCCAGCCCGTCCCAGCCCATCCCAGCCCGTCCCAGCCCACCACAGCCCGTCCCAGCTCGTTCCAGACCACCAGAGCCCGTCCCAGAACACCACAGACCGTCTCAAGTCCACCACAGCCAGTCCCAGCCCACCACAGCCCACCACAGCCCGTCCCAGCACACCACAGACTGTCCCCGCCCACCACAGTTTGTCCCAGCCCACCACAGCCCGTCCCAGCCCACCACAAACCAGCACAGCCCGTCCCAGCACACCACAGCCCGTCCCAGCCCACCACAGACCGTTCCAGACCACCACAGCCCGTCCCCGCCCACCATAGCTCGTCCCAGCCCACCACAGCCCGTCCCAGCCCACCACAGCCCGTCCCCGCCACCACAGCCCGTTCCAGCCCACCACAGCCCGTCCCAGCCATCCACGGCCCACCACAGCCCGTCCCAGCCCGTCCGAGCCCACAACAGCCTGTCCCAAACCACCAGAGCTCGTCCCAGCCTGTCCCAGCCCACCACAGCCCGTCTCAAGCTCACCAGAACCCACCACAGCCCACCATAGCCCGTACCAGACCACCACGGCCCACCACAGATAACCACGGCCCGTCCCAGCCCACCACAGCCCACCACAGCGAACCACGGTCCACCACAGCCCACCACGGCCCGTCCAAGCCCACCATGACCTGTCCCAGCCCACCACGGCCCACCACAGCCCACCCCTTCCCATCCCGGCCCAAAACGGCCCAACACGGCCCACCACGGTTCACCACGGCCCGTCCCCGCCCACCACGGCCCACCACAGCCCGTCCCAGCCCACCACAGCCCATCCCAGCCCGTCCCATCCAGTCCCAGCTCGTCCCAGCCCGTCCCAGCCTACCACAGCCAGTCCCAGCCCACCACAGCCAGTCCCATTCCACAATAGCCCGTCCCAGCCTTTCCCAGCCCGTCCCAACCCGTCCCAGTTTACCACAGTCCGTCCCAGCCCACCACAGCCCGTCCCAGCTTGCCACAGCCCGTCCCAGCTTGCCACAGCTTGTTCCAGCCCGCCACAGCCCACCACGGTCCGCCACAGCCCACCACGGCCCATCCCATCCCACCACGACCTGTCCCAGCCCACCACGGCCCACCACAGCCCACCCCTTCCCATCCCGGCCGAAAACGGCCCACCACGGCGCACCACAATTCACCACAGCCCGTCCCAGCCCACCACAGCCCTTCCCAGCCCGTCCCAGCCAATCCCAGCCCGTCCCAGCCCGTCCCAGCTAACCACAGCCAGTCCCAGCCCACCACAGCCCGTTACAGCTTACCACAGCCCGTCCCAGATCACCACAGCCCACCACAGCCCACCACAGCCCACCACAGCCCGTCCCCGCCCTCCACAGCCCGTCCCAGCCCACCACAGCCCGTCCCAGCCCGTCCCAGCTCGTCGCAGCCTGCCGCAGCCCGTCCCAGCCCACCACAGACCGTCCCAGCCCACCACAGACCATTCCAGACCACCACAGCTTGTCCCCGCCCACCATAGCCCGTGCCAGCCCACCACAGCCCGTCCCAGCCCACCACAGCCCGTCCCAGCTCATTCCAGACCACCAGAACTCGTCTCAGCCCACCACAGCCTACCACAGCCCGTCTCAAGCTCAGCAGAACCCACCACAGCCCGTCCCAGCCCGTCCCAGACCACCACAGCCCACCACAGCTAGTCCCACCACACCGCAGCCCGTCCCAGCCCGTCCCAGCACACCACAGCCCGTCCCAGCCCACCACAGCCCATCCCAGCCCACCACAGCCCGTCCCAGCACACCACAGCCCGTCCCAGCCCACCACAACCCACCAGAGTTCGGCCCAGCCCGTCCCAGCCCACCACGGCCCGTCCCAACCCACCACGGCCCACCACAGCCCACCACAGTTTACCACGGGCCATCTCAGCCCACCATGACCTGTCCCAGCCCACCACGGCCCACCACAGCCCATCCCTTCCCATACCGGCTCAAAACGGCCCACCACGGCCCACCACAGCCCACCACGGTTCACCACGGCCCGTCCCAGCCCACCACGCCCCACCACAGCCCATCCCTGCCCACCACAGCCCGTCCCAGCACACCACAGACCATCCCAGTCCACCACACACCGTCCCAGCATGTCCCAGCCCGTCCCAGCCCACCACAGCCCGTCCCCGCCCATCCCAGCACACCACAGACCAGCACAGCCCATCCCAGCCCGTGTCAGTACGTCCCAGACCGTCGCAGCCCGCCGCAGCCCGTCCCAGCCCACCACAGCCCATCCCTGAGCACCACAGACCGTCCCAGGCCACCACAGACCGTGCCAGCCCAGCACAGCCCGTCCCAGCCCACCGCAGACCGTTCCAGACCACTGCAGCCCGTCCCAGCCCACCACAGCCCGTCCCCGCCCATCGCAGCCCGTCCCAGCACACTACAGCTTGTCCCAGCCCGTCCCAGCCCGTCCCGGCATGTCCCAGCCTGTCCCAGCACACCACACCCCGTCCCAGCCCACACCAGCCCGTCCCAGCCCGTCCCCGCCCACCGCAGCCCGTCCCCGCCCACCGCAGCCCGTCCCCGCCTACCAGAGCCCGTCCCAGCACACCACAGCTTGTCCCAGCCCATCCCAGCCCGTCCCAGCCCACCACAGTTCGTCCCAGCACACCACAGCCCGTCCCAGCACACCACAGCCCGTACCCAACACACCACAGCCCGTTCCATCACACCACAGCCCACCAGAGCCCGTCCCAGCCCATCCCTGCCCACCACAGCCCGTCCCAGCCCACCACAGCCCGTCCCAGCCCACCACAGAATGTCCCAGCCCACCACAACCCGTCCCCGCCCACCGCAGCCCGTCCCCGCCCACCGCAGCCCGTCCCCGCCTACCAGAGCCCGTCCCAGCACACCACAGCTTGTCCCAGCCCATCCCAGCCCGTCCCAGCCCACCACAGTTCGTCCCAGCACACCACAGCCCGTCCCAGCACACCACAGCCCGTACCCAACACACCACAGCCCGTCCCATCACACCACAGCCCACCAGAGCCCGTCCCAGCCCATCCCTGCCCACCACAGACCGTCCCAGCCCACCACAGCCCGTCCCAGCCCACCACAGCCCGTCCCAGCCCACCACAGAATGTCCCAGCCCACCACAGCCCGTCCCCGCCCACCGCAGCCCGTCCCCGCCTACCAGAGCCCGTCCCAGCACACCACAGCTTGTCCCAGCCCATCCCAGCCCGTCCCAGCCCACCACAGTTCGTCCCAGCACACCACAGCCCGTCCCAGCACACCACAGCCCGTACCCAACACACCACAGCCCGTCCCATCACACCACAGCCCACCAGAGCCCGTCCCAGCCCATCCCTGCCCACCACAGACCGTCCCAGCCCACCACAGCCCGTCCCAGCCCACCACAGCCCGTCCCAGCCCACCACAGAATGTCCCAGCCCACCACAGCCCGTCCCCGCCCACCGCAGCCCGTCCCCGCCAACCGCAGCCCGTCCCCGCCTACCAGAGCCCTTCCCAGCACACCACAGCTTGTCCCAGCCCATCCCAGCCCGTCCCAGCCCACCACAGTTCGTCCCAGCACACCACAGCCCGTCCCAGCACACCACAGCCCGTACCCAACACACCACAGCCCGTCCCATCACACCACAGCCCACCAGAGCCCGTCCCAGCCCGTCCCTGCCCACCACAGCCCGTCCCAGCCCACCACAGCCCGTCCCAGCCCACCACAGAATGTCCCAGCCCACCACAGCCCGTCCCAGCCCACCACAGACCGTCCCAGCCCACCACAGCCCATCCCCGCCCACCACAGTTCATCCCCGCCCACCAAAGCCCGTCCCGGCCCACCACAGCCCGTTCCAGACCACCAGAGCCCGTCCCAGCCCACCACAGAATGTCCCAGGCCACCACAGCCTGTCTCAGCCTATCCCAGCCTGTCCCAGCCCACCAGAGCCCACCACAGCCCGTCCCAGCCCGTCCCAGCACACCACAGCACGTCCCAGCCCGTCCCAGCCCATCGCAGCCCGCCACAGCCCGTCCCAGCACACCACAGACTGTCCCTGTCCACCAAACCCCACCACAGCCCGTCCCAGCCCACCACAGCCCGTCCCAGCACACCACAGCCCGTCACAGACCACCACAGCCCATCCCAGCCCGTCGCAGCCCACCACAGCCCGTCCCAGCACACCACAGACCGTCCCAGTCCCTCACAAACCGTCCCAGCATGTCCCAGCCCATCCCAGCCCATCACAGCCCGTTCCAGACCACCACAGCCCGTTCCAGCCCACCACAGCCCACCACAGGCCTTCCCAGCCTGTCCCAGCTCACTACAACCGTCACCGCACACCACAGCCCTTCCCAGCCTCTCCCAGCCCACCACAGCCCGTCACCGACAGCCACTGCCCGTCATCGCACAACACAGCCCGTCCCAGCCCACCACAGCCCGTCCCAGCCTGTCCCAGCCCGTCCCAGCCCACCACAGAATGTCCCAGCCCACCACAGCCCGCCCCGGCCCACCACAGCCCGTCCCGGCCCACCACAGCCCATCCCGGCCCACCACAGGCAGTCACAGCCCATCCCAGCCCACCACAGAATGTCCCAGCCCACCACAGCCCGTCCCAGCCCACCACAACCCGTCTCCGCCCACCACAGCCCATCCCCGCCCACCACAGTTCATCCCCGCCCACCACAGCCTGTCCCGGCCCACCACAGCCCGTTCCAGACCTACCAGAGCCCGTCCCAGCCCACCAAAGAATGTCCCAGGCCACCACAGCCTGTCTCAGCCTATCCCAGCCTGTCCCAGCCCACCACAGCCCGTCCCAGCCCACCACAGCCCACCACAGCCCGTCCCAGCACACCACAGCACGTCCCAGCCCGTCCCAGACCACCACAGCCCGTCCCTGCCCACCACAGCCCGTCCCAGCACACCACAGACCGTCCCTGTCCACCACAGCCCACCACAGCCCGTCCCAGCCCATCCCAGCTCGTCCCAGCCCGTCCCAGCACACCACAGCCCGTCCCAGCCCACCACAGCCCGTCCCATCCCAGCCCACCACAGCCCGTCCCAGCACGCCACAGCCTGTTCCAGACTACCAGAGCCCGTCCCAGCCCGTCCCAGCCCGCGACAGCCCGTCTCAAGCTCACCAGAACCCACCACAGCCCGTCCCAGCCCACCACAGCCCGTCCCCGCCCACCGCAGCCCGTCCCAGCACACTACAGCTTGTCCCAGCCCGTCCCAGCTCGTCCCAGCCCGTCCCAGCACACCACAGCACGTCCCAGCCCGTCCCAGCCCATCGCAGCCCGTCCCAGCCCACCACAGCCCGTCCCAGCACACCACAGACCGTCCCTGTCCACCACAGCCCACCACAGCCCGTCCCAGCCCACCACAGCCCGTCCCAGCCCACCACAGCCCGTCCCAGCTCATTCCAGACAACCAGAACTCGTCTCAGCCCGTCCCAGCCTACCACAGCCCGTCTCAAGCTCAGCAAACCCACCACAGCCCACCACAGCCCGTCCCAGCCCGTCCCAGACCACCACAGCCCACCACAGCCCGTCCCACCACACCAGAGCCCGTCCCAGCCCGTCCCAGCACACCACAGCCCGTCCAAGCCCACCACAGCCCGTCCCAGCCCACCACAGACCGTCCCAGCACACCACAGCCCATCCCAGCCCACCACAGCCCACCAGAGTTCGTCCCAGCCCGTCCCAGCCCACCACGGCCCGTCCCAACCCACCACGGCCCACCACAGCCCACCACAGTTTACCACGGGCCATCTCAGCCCACCATGACCTGTCCCAGCCCACCACGGCCCACCACAGCCCATCCCTTCCCATACCAGCTCAAAACGGCCCACCACGGCCCACCACAGCCCACCACGGTTCACCACGGCCCGTCCCAGCCCACCACGCCCCACCACAGACCATCCCTGCCCACCACAGCCCGTCCCAGCACACCACAGACCATCCCAGTCCACCACACACCGTCCCAGCATGTCCCAGCCTGTCCCAACCCACCACAGCCTGTTCCAGACCACCACAGCCCGTCCCAGCCCACCACAGCCCGTCCCTAGCCCACCAGAGCCCGTCCCAGCCCACCACAGCCCGTCCCAGCCCACCACAGCCCGTCCCAGCCAACCACGGCCCGTCCCAGCCCACCACAGCCCGTCCCAGCCCACCACGGCCCACCACAGCCCACCTCGGCCCATCCGGGCCCAACACAGCCCACCAAGGCGCACCACAGCCCATCCCAGCCCAATCCAGCCTGTCCCAGACCACCACATCCCATCTCAGCCCACCACAGCCCGTCCCAGCCCACCACAGCCCGTCCCCGCCCAACCCAGCACACCACAGACCAGCACAGCCCATCCCAGCCCGTGTCAGTACGTCCCAGACCGTCGCAGCCCGCCGCAGCCCGTCCCAGCCCACCACAGCCCGTCCCTGAGCACCACAGACCGTCCCAGGCCACCACAGACCGTGCCAGCCCAGCACAGCCCGTCCCAGCCCACCGCAGACCGTTCCAGACCACTGCAGCCCGTCCCAGCCCACCACAGCCCGTCCCCGCCCATCGCAGCCCGTCCCAGCACACTACAGCTTGTCCCAGCCCGTCCCAGCCCGTCCCGGCATGTCCCAGCCTGTCCCAGCACACCACACCCCGTCCCAGCCCACACCAGCCCGTCCCAGCCCGTCCCCGCCCACCGCAGCCCGTCCCCGCCCACCGCAGCCCGTCCCCGCCTACCAGAGCCCGTCCCAGCACACCACAGCTTGTCCCAGCCCATCCCAGCCCGTCCCAGCCCACCACAGTTCGTCCCAGCACACCACAGCCCGTCCCAGCACACCACAGCCCGTACCCAACACACCACAGCCCGTCCCATCACACCACAGCCCACCAGAGCCCGTCCCAGCCCATCCCTGCCCACCACAGCCCGTCCCAGCCCACCACAGCCCGTCCCAGCCCACCACAGAATGTCCCAGCCCACCACAACCCGTCCCCGCCCACCGCAGCCCGTCCCCGCCCACCGCAGCCCGTCCCCGCCTACCAGAGCCCGTCCCAGCACACCACAGCTTGTCCCAGCCCATCCCAGCCCGTCCCAGCCCACCACAGTTCGTCCCAGCACACCACAGCCCGTCCCAGCACACCACAGCCCGTACCCAACACACCAGAGCCCGTCCCATCACACCACAGCCCACCAGAGCCCGTCCCAGCCCATCCCTGCCCACCACAGACCGTCCCAGCCCACCACAGCCCGTCCCAGCCCACCACAGCCCGTCCCAGCCCACCACAGAATGTCCCAGCCCACCACAGCCCGTCCCCGCCCACCGCAGCCCGTCCCCGCCAACCGCAGCCCGTCCCCGCCTACCAGAGCCCTTCCCAGCACACCACAGCTTGTCCCAGCCCATCCCAGCCCGTCCCAGCCCACCACAGTTCGTCCCAGCACACCACAGCCCGTCCCAGCACACCACAGCCCGTACCCAACACACCACAGCCCGTCCCATCACACCACAGCCCACCAGAGCCCGTCCCAGCCCGTCCCTGCCCACCACAGCCCGTCCCAGCCCACCACAGCCCGTCCCAGCCCACCACAGAATGTCCCAGCCCACCACAGCCCATCCCAGCCCACCACAGACCGTCCCAGCCCACCACAGCCCATCCCCGCCCACCACAGTTCATCCCCGCCCACCAAAGCCCGTCCCGGCCCACCACAGCCCGTTCCAGACCACCAGAGCCCGTCCCAGCCCACCACAGAATGTCCCAGGCCACCACAGCCTGTCTCAGCCTATCCCAGCCTGTCCCAGCCCACCAGAGCCCACCACAGCCCGTCCCAGCCCGTCCCAGCACACCACAGCACGTCCCAGCCCGTCCCAGCCCATCGCAGCCCGCCACAGCCCGTCCCAGCACACCACAGACTGTCCCTGTCCACCAAACCCCACCACAGCCCGTCCCAGCCCACCACAGCCCGTCCCAGCACACCACAGCCCGTCCCAGCCCGTCCCAGCCCATCCCAGCCCGTCGCAGCCCACCACAGCCCGTCCCAGCACACCACAGCCCGTCCCAGTCCCTCACAAACCGTCCCAGCATGTCCCAGCCCATCACAGCCCATCACAGCCCGTTCCAGACCACCACAGCCCGTTCCAGCCCACCACAGCCCACCACAGGCCTTCCCAGCCTGTCCCAGCTCACTACAACCGTCACCGCACACCACAGCCCTTCCCAGCCTCTCCCAGCCCACCACAGCCCATCACCGCCAGCCACAGCCCGTCCCCGCACAACACAGCCCGTCCCAGCCCACCACAGCCTGTCCCAGCCTGTCCCAGCCCGTCCCAGCCCACCACAGAATGTCCCAGCCCACCACAGCCCGCCCCGGCCCACCACAGCCCGTCCCGGCCCACCACAGCCCATCCCGGCCCACCACAGGCAGTCACAGCCCATCCCAGCCCACCACAGAATGTCCCAGCCCACCACAGCCCGTCCCAGCCCACCACAACCCGTCTCCGCCCACCACAGCCCATCCCCGCCCACCACAGTTCATCCCCGCCCACCACAGCCTGTCCCGGCCCACCACAGCCCGTTCCAGACCTACCAGAGCCCGTCCCAGCCCACCAAAGAATGTCCCAGGCCACCACAGCCTGTCTCAGCCTATCCCAGCCTGTCCCAGCCCACCACAGCCCGTCCCAGCCCACCACAGCCCACCACAGCCCGTCCCAGCACACCACAGCACGTCCCAGCCCGTCCAGACCACCACAGCCCGTCTCTGCCCACCACAGCCCGTCCCAGCACACCACAGACCGTCCCTGTCCACCACAGCCCACCACAGCCCGTCCCAGCCCGTCCCAGCTCGTCCCAGCCCGTCCCAGCACACCACAGCCCGTCCCAGCCCACCACAGCCCGTCCCATCCCAGCCCACCACAGCCCGTCCCAGCACGCCACAGCCTGTTCCAGACTACCAGAGCTCGTCCCAGCCCGTCCCAGCCCGCCACAGCCCGTCTCAAGCTCACCAGAACCCACCACAGCCCACCACAGCCCACCACAGCCCGTCCCCGCCCACCGCAGCCCGTCCCAGCACACTACAGCTTGTCCCAGCCCGTCCCAGCTCGTCCCAGCCCGTCCCAGCACACCACAGCACGTCCCAGCCCGTCCCAGCCCATCGCAGCCCGTCCCAGCCCACCACAGCCCGTCCCAGCACACCACAGACCGTCCCTGTCCACCACAGCCCACCACAGCCCGTCCCAGCCCACCACAGCCCGTCCCAGCCCACCACAGCCCGTCCCAGCTCATTCCAGACAACCAGAACTCGTCTCAGCCCGTCCCAGCCTACCACAGCCCGTCTCAAGCTCAGCAAACCCACCACAGCCCACCACAGCCCGTCCCAGCCCGTCCCAGACCACCACAGCCCACCACAGCCCGTCCCACCACACCAGAGCCCGTCCCAGCCCGTCCCAGCACACCACAGCCCGTCCAAGCCCACCACAGCCCGTCCCAGCCCACCACAGACCGTCCCAGCACACCACAGCCCATCCCAGCCCACCACAGCCCACCAGAGTTCGTCCCAGCCCGTCCCAGCCCACCACGGCCCGTCCCAACCCACCACGGCCCACCACAGCCCACCACAGTTTACCACGGGCCATCTCAGCCCACCATGACCTGTCCCAGCCCACCACGGCCCACCACAGCCCATCCCTTCCCATACCAGCTCAAAACGGCCCACCACGGCCCACCACAGCCCACCACGGTTCACCACGGCCCGTCCCAGCCCACCACGCCCCACCACAGACCATCCCTGCCCACCACAGCCCGTCCCAGCACACCACAGACCATCCCAGTCCACCACACACCGTCCCAGCATGTCCCAGCCTGTCCCAACCCACCACAGCCTGTTCCAGACCACCACAGCCCGTCCCAGCCCACCACAGCCCGTCCCTAGCCCACCAGAGCCCGTCCCAGCCCACCACAGCCCGTCCCAGCCAACCACGGCCCGTCCCAGCCCACCACAGCCCGTCCCAGCCCACCACGGCCCACCACAGCCCACCTCGGCCCATCCGGGCCCAACACAGCCCACCAAGGCGCACCACAGCCCATCCCAGCCCAATCCAGCCTGTCCCAGACCACCACATCCCATCTCAGCCCAGCACAGCCCGTCCCAGCCCACCACAACCGACCACAGCCCACCACAGCCCATCCAAGCCCACCACGGCCCATCCAAGCCCACCACGGTCCACCACGGCACGTCCCAGCCCACCACAGAGCACCACAGCCCGTCCCAGCCCGTCCCAGCCCACCACAGCCCGTCCCAGCCCACCACAGCCCGTCCCAGCCCACCACAGCCCACCACGCCCCGTGCCAACCCACCAGAGCCCGTCCCAGCTCACCACAGCCCACCACAGCCCGTCCCAGACCACCAGAGGTCGTCCCAGCCCACCACTAACCCACCAAAGCCCGTCCCCGCCCACCACAGCCCGTCCCAGCCAACCACAGCGCACCACAGCCCGTCCCAACCCACCAGAGCCCGTCCCAGCTTACCAAAGCCCACCACAGCCTGTCACAGCCCGTCCCAGCCCACCAGAGGTCGTCCCAGCACACCACAGCCCGTCCCAGCCCACCACAACCCACCACAGCCCTTCCCAGCCCGTCCCAGCCCACCACAGCCCGTCCCAGCCCACCACGGCCGCCGCAGACCATCAGAGCCCGTCCCAGCCCACCACAATCCCGTCCCAGCCCACTATAGCCCGTCCCAGCCCACCACAACCCGTTCTAGCTCACCACAACCCACCACAGCGCACCATAGCCCACCACAGCCCACCACAGCCCACCAGAGTCTGTCCCGGCCCACCAGAGCCTGTCCCAGCCCACCACAGCCCGTCCCAGCCCACCGCAGCCCGCCACGGCCCGTCCCAGCCCACCACAGCCCATTCCAGACCACCAGAGCCCTTCCCAGTTCACCACAGCATGTCCCAGTACACCACAGCCCACCACAGCCCGTCCAATTTCACCACAGCCCGTCTCAGCTCACCACAACCCACCACAGCCCGTCCCAGCCCACCACAGCCCACCACAGCCCGTCGCAGCCCACCACAGCCCGTTTCAGCCCACGACAGTCCGTCCCAGCCCACCAGAGCCCACCACAGCTAGTCCCAGCCCACCACAGCCCACAAGAGCTTGTCACAGACCACTACAGCCCGTCCCAGCCCACCACAGCCCACTACGGCCCACCACAGCCCGTCCCAGCCCACCACAGCCCGTCCCAGCCCACCACAGCCCGTCCCAGCTCATCCCAGACCACCACAGCCTCTCACAGCACACCACAGCCTGTAACAGCCCACCACAGCAAGTACCAGCCCGTCCCAGCCCACCACGGCCCGTCTCAGCCCACCACGGCCCGTCTCAGCCCACCACGGCCCGTCTCAGACCACCACGGCCCGTCCCAGACGACCACAGCCCGTCCCAGCTCACCACAGCCCACGACAGCCCGTCCCAGCCCACCACAGCCTGTCCCAGCACACCACAGCCCGTCCCAGCCAAACAGAGCCCGTCCCAGCCTGTTTCAGCCCACCACGGCTAACCACGGCCTGTCCCAGCCCACCACGGCCAACCACGGTCCACCATGGCCCACCAGAGCACACCACGGCCCACCACGGCCCTTCCCAGTCCACCACAGCCTGTCCCAGCCCACCACGGCCCGTCCCAGCCCACCACGGCCCACCCCAGCCCACCACGGCCCGTCCCAGCCCACCACGGCCCGTCCCAGCCCACCACGGCCCATCACAGCCCACCACAGTTCACCACAGCCCGTCCTAGCCCAGCACGGCCCGTCCCAGCCCACCACGGACCACCACGGCCCATCTCAGCCCACCACAGCCCTCCACAACCCTCCACAGCCCGTCCCAACCCTCCACAGCTCATCCCAGCCTACCACAGCCCGTCGCAGCCCACCACAGCCCGCCCAAGCCCACCACAGCCCGTCCCAGCCCACCGCAGCCCGTCCTAGCCCACCGAAACCCGTCCCAGCCCACCACAGCCCACCACAGGTCACCACAGCCCACCACCGGTCACCACAGCCCACCACCGGTCACCACAGCCCACCACAGGTCACCACAGCCTGTTTCAGCCTACCACGGCAAACCACGGCCCGTCCCAGCACACCACGGCCCGCCATGGCCCACCACAGCTCGTCCCAGATAAACATGGCGCACCACAGCCCACCACGGCCCGTCCCGGCCCACCACAGCCCGTCCCAGCACACCACAGCCCACTACGGCCCACCACAGCCCGTACCAGCCCACCACAGCCTGTCCAAGCCCAGCACAGCCCTCCACAACCTTCCACAGCCCGTCCCAACCCTCCACAGCTCATCCCAGCCTACCACAGCCCGTTGCAGCCCAACACAGCTTATCCCAGCCCACCGAAACCCGTCCCAGCCCACCGCAACCCGTCCCAGCCCACCACAGCCCACCACAGGTCACCACAGCCCACCACCGGTCACCACAGCCCACCACAGGTCACCACAGCCTGTTTCAGCCCACCACGGCAAACCACGGCCCGTCCCAGCCCACCACGGCCTGCCATGGCCCACCACAGCTCGTCCCAGATAAACACGGCGCACCACAGCCCACCACGGCCCGTCCCGGCCCACCACAGCCCGTCCCAGCACACCACAGCCCATCACAGCCCACCACAGCCCGTCCCAGCTTACCACAGCCCACCACAGACCGTCCCAGCCCACCACAGCCCGTCCCAGCCCCTCCCAGCACGTCTCAGCCCACCACAGCCCGTCCCAGCCCACCACAGAATGTCCCAGGCCACCACAGCCTGTCTCAGCCTATCCCAGCCTGTCCCAGCCCACCACAGCCCACCACAGCCCACCACAGTGCATCCCAGCCTGTCCCAGCCCACCACAGCCCATCACAGCACGTCCCAGCTCGTCCCAGCCCGTCACAGACCACCACAGCTTGTCCCAGCCCACCATAGCCCGTCCCAGCTCACCACAACCCACCATAGCCCGTCTCAGCCCGGCCCAGCCCAGCCTAGCCCACCACAGCCCGTCCCCGCCAACCACAGCCCGTCCCCGCCCACCGCAGCCCGTCCCCGCCCACCACAGCCCGTCCCCGCCCACCACAGCCGGTCCCAGCCCACCACAGCCGGTCCCAGCTCACCACAGCCCACCACAGCCCGTCCCAGCTCACCACAGCCCGTCACAGCCCGTCCCAGCCCACCACAGCCTGTCCCAGCCCACCACAGCCTGTCCCAGCCCGTCCCATTCCACCACACCGAGTCCCAGCCCACCACAGCCCGGCCCAGCACGTCCCAGCCCGTCCCAGCCCGTCCCTGCACACCACAGCTCGTCCCAGCCCACCACAGCCCGGCCCAGCACGTCCCAGCCCGTCCCAGCCCGTCCCTGCACACCACAGCTCGTCCCAGAACACCACAGCCCGTACCAGCACACCACAGCCCGTCCCAGCCCACCACAGTACCTCCCAGCCCCCACAGACAATCCCAGCACACCACAGCCCGTCCCAGCTTACCACAGCCCACCAGAGCCCGTCCCGGCCCACTACAACTCGTCCCAGCCCACCACAGCCCACCACAGCCCGTCCCGGCCCACCACAGCCCATCCCTGAGCACCACAGCCCGTCCCAGCCCACCACAACCCGTCCCAGCCCACCACAACCCGTCCCAGCCCACCACAGCCCGTCCCAGCCCACCACAGCCCACCACAGACCGTTCCAAACCAGCACAGCCCGTCCCAGCCCACCACAGCCCACCACAGTCCGTCCCGGCCCACTACAACTCGTCCCAGCCCACCACAGCCCACCACAGGCCGTCCCAGCCCACCACAGCCCGTCCCTGAGCACCCCAGCCCGTCCCAGCCCACCACGGCCAATCCCAGCCCACCACAGCTCGTCCCAGCCCACCACAGCCCGTCCCAGCCCACCACAGCCCACCACAGCCCGTCTCAGCCCACCACAGCCCGTCTCAGCCCACCACAGCACACCACAGACCGTCCCAGCCCACCAGAGCCCGTCCCAGCTTACCACAGCCCACCACAGCCCGTCTCAGCCCACCACAGCCCGTCCCGGCCCACTACAACTCGTCCCAGCCCACCACAACCCATCCCAGCCCACCACAACCCGTCCCAGCCCACCACAGCCCGTCCCAGACCACCACAGCCCGTCCCAGACCACCACAGCCCGTCTCAAGCTCACCATAACCTACCACAGCCCACCACAGCCCGTCCCAGACCACCACGGCCCACCACAGCCCACCACAGCCCACCACAGTGCATCCCAGCCTGTCCCAGCCCACCACAGCCCATCACAGCACGTCCCAGCTCGTCCCAGCCCGTCACAGACCACCACAGCTTGTCCCAGCCCACCATAGCCCGTCCCAGCTCACCACAACCCACCATAGCCCGTCTCAGCCCGGCCCAGCCCAGCCTAGCCCACCACAGCCCGTCCCCGCCAACCACAGCCCGTCCCCGCCCACCGCAGCCCGTCCCCGCCCACCACAGCCCGTCCCCGCCCACCACAGCTGGTCCCAGCCCACCACAGCCGGTCCCAGCTCACCACAGCCCACCACAGCCCGTCCCAGCTCACCACAGCCCGTCACAGCCCGTCCCAGCCCACCACAGCCTGTCCCAGCCCACCACAGCCTGTCCCAGCCCGTCCCATTCCACCACACCGAGTCCCAGCCCACCACAGCCCGGCCCAGCACGTCCCAGCCCGTCCCAGCCCGTCCCTGCACACCACAGCTCGTCCCAGCCCACCACAGCCCGGCCCAGCACGTCCCAGCCCGTCCCAGCCCGTCCCTGCACACCACAGCTCGTCCCAGCACACCACATCCCGTACCAGCACACCACAGCCCGTCCCAGCCCACCACAGTACCTCCCAGCCCCCACAGACAATCCCAGCACACCACAGCCCGTCCCAGCTTACCACAGCCCACCAGAGCCCGTCCCGGCCCACTACAACTCGTCCCAGCCCACCACAGCCCACCACAGCCCGTCCCGGCCCACCACAGCCCATCCCTGAGCACCACAGCCCGTCCCAGCCCACCACAACCCGTCCCAGCCCACCACAACCCGTCCCAGCCCACCACAGCCCGTCCCAGCCCACCACAGCCCACCACAGACCGTTCCAAACCAGCACAGCCCGTCCCAGCCCACCACAGCCCACCACAGTCCGTCCCGGCCCACTACAACTCGTCCCAGCCCACCACAGCCCACCACAGCCCGTCCCAGCCCACCACAGCCCGTCCCTGAGCACCACAGCCCGTCCCAGCCCACCACGGCCAATCCCAGCCCACCACAGCTCGTCCCAGCCCACCACAGCCCGTCCCAGCCCACCACAGCCCACCACAGCCCGTCTCAGCCCACCACAGCCCGTCTCAGCCCACCACAGCACACCACAGACCGTCCCAGCCCACCAGAGCCCGTCCCAGCTTACCACAGCCCACCACAGCCCGTCTCAGCCCACCACAGCCCGTCCCGGCCCACTACAACTCGTCCCAGCCCACCACAACCCATCCCAGCCCACCACAACCCGTCCCAGCCCACCACAGCCCGTCCCAGACCACCACAGCCCGTCCCAGACCACCACAGCCCGTCTCAAGCTCACCATAACCTACCACAGCCCACCACAGCCCGTCCCAGACCACCACGGCCCACCACAGCCCACCACGGCCCGTCCCCGCCCACCACAGCCCGTCCCCGCCCGTCCCCGTCGACCACAGATTGTCCCAGTCCACCGCAGCCCGTCCCCGCCCACCGCAGCCCGTCTCCGCCCACCACAGCTCGTCCCAGCCCGTCCCAGCCCATCCAAGCCCGTCCCAGCACACCACAGCCCGTCCCAGCCCACCACAGCCCGTCCCAGCACACCACAGCCCGTCACAGCCCGTCACAGCCCACCACAGCCTGTCCCAGCCCACCACAACCCATCCCAGCCTACCACAGCCCACCCCAGGCCACCACAGCTCGTCCCAGCCCGTCCCAACCCATCCCAGCACACCACAGCCCGTCCCATCCCACCACAGCCCGTCGCAGCACACCACAGCTCGTCCCAACCCGTCCCAGTTTACCACAGCCCGTCCCAGCCCACCACAGCCCGGCCCAGCACGTCCCAGCCCGTCCCAGCCCGTCCCAGCCCACCACAGCTCGTCCCAGCCCACCACAGCCTGTCCCAGCCCACCACAGCTCGTCCCAGCCCACAACTGCCCGTCACAACCCGTCCCAGCCCGTCCCAACCCACCACAGCCCGTCCCAGCCCGCCACAGCCCACCACAGCCCACCACAGGCCACCGCAGGCCATCCCAGCCCAAAACAGACGGTCCCAGCCCACCACAGCCCGTCCCAGCCCGTCCCAGCCCACCACTGCCCGTCACAGCCCGTCCCAGCCCGTCCCAACCCACCACAGCCCGTCCCAGCCCGCCACAGCCCACCACAGCCCACCACAGGCCACCGCAGGCCATCCCAGCCAAAAACAGACGGTCCCAGCCAACCACAGCCCGTCGAGTCCACCACGGCCCGTCCCAGCCCACCACGGCCCATCACAGCCCACCACAGTTCACCACAGCCCGTCCTAGCCCAGCACGGCCCGTCCCAGCCCACCACGGACCACCACGGCCCGTCCCAGCCCACCACAGCCCGTCCCAGCCCGTCCCAGCCCACCACAGCCCGTCCCAGCCCACCACTGCCCGGCACAGCCCGTCCCAGCCCGTCCCAACCCACCACAGCCCGTCCCAGCCCGCCACAGCCCACCACAGCCCACCACAGGCCACCGCAGGCCATCCCAGCCCAAAACAGACGGTCCCAGCCAACCACAGCCCGTCGAGCCCACCACGGCCCGTCCCAGCCCACCACGGCCCATCACAGCCCACCACAGTTCACCACAGCCCGTCCTAGCCCAACACGGCCCGTCCCAGCCCACCACGGACCACCACGGCCCATCTCAGCCCACCACAGCCTGTCCAAGCCCAGCACAGCCCTCCACAACCCTCCACAGCCCGTCCCAACCCTCCACAGCTCATCCCAGCCTACCACAGCCCGTCGCAGCCCAACACAGCTTATCCCAGCCCACCGCAGCCCGTCCCAGCCTACCGCAGCCCGTCCTAGCCCACCGAAACCCGTCCCAGCCCACCGCAACCCGTCCCAGCCCACCGCAACACATCCCAGCCCACCACTAGCCCACCACAGGTCACCACAGCCCACCACCGGTCACCACAGCCCACCACCGGTCACCACAGCCCACCACAGGTCACCACAGCCTGTTTCAGCCCACCACGGCAAACCACGGCCCGTCCCAGCACACCACGGCCCGCCATGGCCCACCACAGCTCGTCCCAGAAAAACACGGCGCACCACAGCCCACCACGGCCCGTCCCGGCCCACCACAGCCCGTCCCAGCACACCACAGCCCACCACAGCCCATCACAGCCCACCACAGCCCGTCCCAGCTTACCACAGCCCACCACAGACCGCCCCAGCCCACCACAGCCCGTCCCAGCACACCGCAGCCCGTCCAAGCCCACCACTGCCCGTCCCAGCCCACCACTGCCCGTCCCAGCCTGTCCCAGCCCGTCCCAACCCACCAAAGCCCGTCCCAGCACACCATAGCCCACCACAGCCCATCACAGCCCACCACAGCCCGTCCCAGCTTACCACAGCCCACCACAGAACGTCCCAGCCCACCACAGCCCGTCCCAGCCCACCACAGCCCGTCCCAGCCCACCACTGCCCGTCCCAGCCCACCACAGCCCGTCCCAGTACACAACAGACCACCACAGACCGTCCCAAACCACCACAGCCCGTCCCAGCCCACCACAGCCCACCACAGTCCGTCCCGGCCCACTACAACTCGTCCCAGCCCACCACAGCCCACCACAGCCCGTCCCAGCCCACCACAGCCCGTCCCTGAGCACCACAGCCCGTCCCAGCCCACCACGGCCCATCCCAGCCCACCACAGCTCGTCCCAGCCCACCACAGCCCGTCCCAGCCCACCACAGCCCACCACAGCCCGTCTCAGCCCACCACAGCCCGTCTCAGCCCACCACAGCACACCACAGACCGTCCCAGCCCACCAGAGCCCGTCCCAGCTTACCACAGCCCACCACAGCCCGTCTCAGCCCACCACAGCCCGTCCCGGCCCACTACAACTCGTCCCAGCCCACCACAACCCGTCCCAGCCCACCACAGCCCGTCCCAGCCCACCACAGCCCGTCCCAGACCACCACAGCCCGTCTCAAGCTCACCATAACCTACCACAGCCCACCACAGCCCGTCCCAGACCACCACGGCCCACCACAGCCCACCACGGCCCGTCCCCGCCCACCACAGCCCGTCCCCGCCCGTCCCCATCGACCACAGCTTGTCCCAGTCCACCGCAGCCCGTCCCCGCCCACCGCAGCCCGTCTCCGCCCACCACAGCTCGTCCCAGCCCGTCCCAGCCCATCCAAGCCCGTCCCAGCACACCACAGCCCGTCCCAGCCCACCACAGCCCGTCCCAGCACACCACAGCCCGTCACAGCCCGTCACAGCCCACCACAGCCTGTCCCAGCCCACCACAACCCATCCCAGCCTACCACAGCCCACCCCAGGCCACCACAGCTCGTCCCAGCCCATCCCAACCCATCCCAGCACACCACAGCCCGTCCCATCCCACCACAGCCCGTCGCAGCACACCACAGCTCGTCCCAGCCCGTCCCAGTTTACCACAGCCCGTCCCAGCCCACCACAGCCCACTACGGACCACCACAGCCCGTCCCAGCACACCACAGCCCGTCCCAGCCCACCACAGCCCGTCCCAGCCCACCACAGCCCGTCCCAGCCCACCACAGACCGTCCCAGCCCACCACAGCCCGTCCCAGCACACCACAGCCCGTGCCAGCCCACCACAGCCCACCACAGCCCGTCCCAGCACGCCACAGCCTGTTCCAGACCACCACAGCCCGTCCCAGCCCTTCCCAGCCCACCACAGCCCGTCTTAGCCCTCCACAACCCGTCCCAGCCCACCACAACCCGTCCCAGCCCACCACAGCCCGTCCCAGCCCACCACAGACAACCACAGACCGTCCCAAACCACCACAGCCCGTCCCAGCCCACCACAGCCCACCACAGTCCGTCCCAACCCACTACAACTCGTCCCAGCCCACCACAGCCCACCACAGCCCGTCCCAGCCCACCACAGCCTGTCCCTGAGCACCGCAGCCCGTCCCAGCCCACCACGGCCCATCCCAGCCCACCACAGCTCGTCCCAGCCCACCACAGCCCGTCCCAGCCCACCACAGCCCACCACAGCCCGTCTCAGCCCACCACAGCCCATCTCAGCCCACCACAGCACACCACAGACCGTCCCAGCCCACCAGAGCCCGTCCCAGCTTACCACAGCCCACCACAGCCCGTCTCAGCCCACCACAGCCCGTCCCGGCCCACTACAACTCGTCCCAGCCCACCACAGGCCACCACAGCCCACCCAGCCCGTCCCAGCCCACCACAGGCCGTCCCAGCCCACCACAGCCCAATAGAGCACACCACAGCCCGTCACAGCCCGTCAGAGGCCACCAGAGCTTGTCCCGGCCCACCAGAGTCCGTCCCAAGCCACCACGGCCCGTCCCAGCCCACGACGACTGACCACAGGCCGTCCCAGCCCACCACGGCCCGTCCCAGCCCACCACAGACCACCACAGCCCGTCCAAACCACCACAGCCCTTCCCAGCCCACCACAGCCCGTCCCAGCCCACCACAGCCCGTCCCTGAGCACCACAGCCCGTCCCAGCCCACCACGGCCCATCCCAGCCCACCACAGCTCGTCCCAGCCCACCACAGCCCGTCCCAGCCCACCACAGCCCGTCCCAGCCCACCACAGCCCACCACAGCCCGTCTCAGCCCACCACAGCCCGTCTCAGCCCACCACAGCACACCACAGACCGTCCCAGCCCACCAGAGCCCTTCCCAGCTTACCACAGCGCACCACAGCCCGTCTCAGCCCACCACAGCCCGTCCCGGCCCACTACAACTCGTCCCAGCCCACCACAACCCGTCCCAGCCCACCACAGCCCATCCCAGCCCACCACAGCCCGTCCCAGACCACCACAGCCCGTCTCAAGCTCACCATAACCTACCACAGCCCACCACAGCCCGTCCCAGACCACCACGGCCCACCACAGCCCACCACGGCCCGTCCCCGCCCACCACAGCCCGTCCCCGCCCGTCCCCGTCGACCACAGCTTGTCCCAGTCCACCGCAGCCCGTCCCCGCCCACCACAGCTCGTCCCAGCCCGTCCCAGCCCATCCAAGCCCGTCCCAGCACACCACAGCCCGTCCCAGCCCACCACAGCCCGTCCCAGCACACCACAGCCCGTCACAGCCCGTCACAGCCCACCACAGCCTGTCCCAGCCAACCACAACCCATCCCAGCCTACCACAGCCCACCCCAGGCCACCACAGCTCGTCCCAGCCCATCCCAACCCATCCCAGCACACCACAGCCCGTCCCATCCCACCACAGCCCGTCGCAGCACACCACAGCTCGTCCCAGCCCGTCCCAGTTTACCACAGCCCACTACGGCCCACCACAGCCCGTCCCAGCACACCACAGCCCGTCCCAGCCCACCACAGCCCGTCCCAGCCCACCACAGCCCGTCCCAGCCCACCACAGACCGTCCCAGCCCACCACAGCCCGTCCCAGCACACCACAGCCCGTCTCAGCCCACCCCAGCCTTTCCCAGCCTGTCCCAGCCCACCACAGCCCGTCCCTGAGCACCACAGCCTGTTCCAGCCCACCACAGCCCGTCCCAGCCCGTCCCAGCCCTCCACAGCCCGTCCCTGAGCACCACAGCCCGTCCCAGCCCACCACAACCCGTGTCAGCCCACCACAACCCGTCCCAGCCCACCACAGCCCGTGGCAGCCCACCACAGCCCACCACAGCCCGTCCCAGCACGCCACAGCCTGTTCCAGCCCACCACAGCCCGTCCCAGCCCGTCCCAGCCCACCACAGCCCACCACAGTCCGTCCCAACCCACTACAACTCGTCCCAGCCCACCACAGCCCACCACAGCCCGTCCCAGCCCACCACAGCCCGTCCCTGAGCACCGCAGCCCGTCCCAGCCCACCACGGCCCATCCCAGCCCACCACAGCTCGTCCCAGCCCACCACAGCCCGTCCCAGCCCACCACAGGCCACCACAGCCCACCCAGCCCGTCCCAGCCCACCACAGGCCGTCCCAGCCCACCACAGCCCAATACAGCACACCACAGCCCGTCAGAGGCCACCAGAGCTTGTCCCGGCCCACCAGAGTCCGTCTCAAGCCACCACGGCCCGTCCCAGCCCACGACGACTGACCACAGGCCGTCCCAGCCCACCACGGCCCGTCCCAGCCCACCACAGACCACCACAGCCCGTCCAAACCACCACAGCCCTTCCCAGCCCACCGCAGCCCACCACATTCCGTCCCAGCCCAGTACAACTCGTCCCAGCCCACCACAGCCCACCATAGCCCATCCCAGACCACCACAGCCCGTCCCTGAAACACCACAGCCCGTCCCAGCCCACCACGGCCTGTCCCAGCCCACCACGGCCCGTCCCAGCCCACCACGGCCCGTCCCCGCCCACCACAGCCCGTCCCAGCCCACCACGGCCCGTCCCAGCCCACCACGGCCCATCCCAGCCCACCACGGCCCGTCCCCGCCCACCACAGCCCGTCCCCGCCCGTCCCCGTCGACCACAGCTTGTCCCAGTCCACCGCAGCCCGTCCCCGCCCACCGCAGCCCGTCTCCGCCCACCACAGCTCGTCCCAGCCCGTCCCAGCCCATCCAAGCCCGTCCCAGCACACCACAGCCCGTCCCAGCCCACCACAGCCTGTCCCAGCACACCACAGCCCGTCCCAGCACACCACAGCCCGTCCCAGCCCGTCCCAGTTTACCACAGCCCGTCCCAGCCCACCACAGACGGTTACAGCTTACCACAGCCCGTCCCAGCACACCACAGCCCGTCCCAGCACACCAAAGCCCGTCCCAGCCCACCACAGCCCGTCCCAGCACACCACAGCCCGTACCAGACCGTCCCAGCCCACCACAGCCCGTGCCAGCCCGTCCCAGCCTGTTCCAGACCACCAGAGTCTGTCCCAGCCCGTCCCAGCCCACCACAGCCCGTCCCAGCCCACCACAGCCCGTCCCAGCCCACCACAGCCCGTCCCAGCCCGTCCCAGCCCACAACAGCCCGTCCCAGCCCGTCCCAACCCACCACAGCCCGTCCCAGCCCGCCACAGCCCACCACAGCCCACCACAGGCCACCGCAGGCCATCCCAGCCCAAAACAGACGGTCCCAGCCAACCACAGCCCGTCGAGCCCACCACGGCCCGTCCCAGCCCACCACGGCCCATCACAGCCCACCACAGTTCACCACAGCCCGTCCTAGACCAGCACGGCCCGTCCCAGCCCACCACGGACCACCACGGCCCATCTCAGCCCACCACAGCCTGTCCAAGCCCAGCACAGCCCTCCACAACCCTCCACAGCCCGTCCCAACCCTCCACAGCTCATCCCAGCCTACCACAGCCCGTCGCAGCCCAACACAGCTTATCCCAGCCCACCGCAGCCCGTCCCAGCCCACCGCAGCCCGTCCTAGCCCACCGAAACCCGTCCCAGCCCACCGCAACCCGTCCCAGCCCACCACGGCCCGTCCCAGCCCACCACGGCCCGTCCCAGCCCACCACGGCCCGTCCCCGCCCACCACAGCCCGTCCCAGCCCACCACAGCCCGTCCCAGCCCACCACAGCCCATCCCAGCCCACCACGGCCCGTCTCAGCCCACCACAGCCCGTCCCAGTCCACCACTAGCCCGTCCCAGCCCACCACAGCCCGTCCCAGCCCGTCCTAGCCCACCACAGCCCACCACAGCCCGTCCCAGCCTACAACAGCCCGTCCCAGCCCTCCACAGCCCGTCCCAGCCCTCCACAGCCCACCACGGCCCGTCCCAGCCCACCACGGCCCGTCCCAGCTCACCACGGCCCGTCCCAGCCGACCACAGCCCATCCCAGCCCGACCCAACCCACCACAGCCTGTCCTAGCCCACCACAGCCCGTCCCAGCCCACCACAGCCCGTCCCAGCCCACCACAGACCGTCCTAGCCCACCACAGACCGTCCCAGCCCACCACAGCCCACGGCAACCCGTCTAAGCTCACCAGAACCCACCACAGCCCACCACAGCCCGTCCCAGCCTGACCCAACCCACCACAGCCTGTCCCAGCCCACCACAGCCCGTCCCAGCCCACCACAGCCCGTCCCAGCCCACCACAGACCGTCCTAGCCCACCACAGACCGTCCCAGCCCACCACAGCCCACGGCAACCCATCTAAGCTCACCAGAACCCACCACAGCCCACCACAGTCCGTCCCGGCCCACTACAACTCGTCCCAGCCTACCACAGCCCACCACAGCCCGTCCGGGCCCACCACAGCCCATCCCTGAAGCATCACAGCCCGTCCCAGCCCACCACAACCCATCCCAGCCGACCACAGCCCGTCCCAGCCCACCACTGCCCGTCCCTGAAGCACCACAGCCCGTCCCAGCCCACCACAACCCGTCCCAGCCCACCACAGCCCGCCACAGCCCACCACAGCCCGTCCCAGCCCACCACAGCCCACCACAGTCCGTCCCAGCCCACCACAGCCCAGCCCAGCCCACCACAGCCCGTCCCAGCCCACAACAGCCCGTTCCAGACCATCAGAGCCCGTACCAGCACGTCCCGGCCCACCACAGCCCATCCCAGCCCACCACAGCCAACCACAGCCCGTCTCAGTTCACCACAGCCCACCACAGCCCACCACGGCCCACTACAACTCGTCCCAGCCCACCACAGGCCACCACAGCCCAACACAGCCCGTCCAAGCCCACCACAGCCCGTCACAGCCCGTCACAGGCCACCAGAGCTTATCCCGGCCCACCAGAGTTCGTCCCAAACCACCAGGGCCCGTCCCAGCCCACCACGACTGACCACAGCCCGTCCCAGCCCACCACGGCCCGTCCCAGCCCACCACAGCCCGTCCCAGCCCACCACAGCCCGTCCAAGCCCACCACAGCCCGTCACAGCCCGTCACAGGCCACCAGAGCTTGTCCCGGCCCACCAGAGTCCGTCCCGAGCCACCACGGCCCGTCCCAGCCCACCACGACTGACCACAGCCCGTCCCAGCCCACCACGGCCTGTCCCAGCCCACCACAGCTCGTCCCAGCCCACCACAGCCCGTCACCGCCCAGCACAGCCCATCCCCGCACAGCATAGCCTGTCCCAGCCCACCACAGCCCGTCCCAGCTCATCCCAGCGCTTCCCAGCTCACCACAGCCCGTCTCAGCTCACCAAAGCCCACCACAGCCCGTCCCAGCCCACCACAGCCCGTCCCAGCCAACCACAACCCACCAGAGCCCACCACAGCCCGTCCCAGCCCACCACAGCCCTTTCCACACCACCAGAGCCCGTCCCAGCCCACCACAGCCCGTTCCAGCCCGTCCCAGTCCGTGCCAGCTCGTTCCAGCCCGTGCCAGCTCGTTCCAGCCCGTGCCAGCTCGTCCCAGCCCGTGCCAGCCCGTCCCAGCCCACCACAGCCCGTCCCAGCCCACCACAGCATGTCCCAGCCCACCACAGCATGTCCCAGACAACCACTGACCACCACAGCCCGTCCCAGTCTGTCCTAGCCCATCCCAGCCCACCACAGCCCGTCCCAGCCCTCCACAGCCGGTCCCAGCCAACCACAGCCCACCACGGCCCGTCCCAGCCCACCACGGCGCGTCCCAGCTCACCACGGCCCGTCCCAGCCCACCACAGCCCGTCCCAGCCCGACCCAACCCACCACAGCCCGTCCCAGCCCACCAGAGCCCGTCCCGGCCCACCACAGCTTGTCCCAGCTCGTCCCAGCCCACCACAGCCCGTCACAGCCCGTCCCAGCCCACCACATAAAGTACCAGCCCTTAGAAGCCCACCACAGCCCGTCCTAGCCCACTACGGCCCGTCCGAGCCCACCCCAGCCCACCAAAGCCCACCACAGCCCATCTCAGCTCACCACAACCCGTCCCAGACCACCACAGCCCACCACAGCCGGTTACAGCTTATCACAGCCCATCCCAGCCCACCACAACCCGTCCCAGCCCACCACAGACCGTCCCAGCCCACCACGGCCCGTCCCAGCCCACCACAGCCCGTCCCTGAAGCACCACAGCCCGTCCCAGCCCACCACAACCCGTCCCAGCCCACCACAGCCCGTCCCAGCCCACCACAGCCCGTCCCAGCCCACCACAGACCACCACAGAACGTCCCAGCCCACCACGGCCCTTCCCAGCCCACCACAGTCCGTCCCAGCCCACCACGGCCCATCCCAGCCCACCACAGCCCGTCCCAGCCCACAACAGCCCGTTCCAGACCATCAGAGCCCGTACCAGCACGTCCCGGCCCACCACAGCCCATCCCAGCTTACCACAGCCAACCACAGCCCGTCTCAGTTCACCACAGGCCACCACAGCCCGTCCCGGCCCACTACAACTCGTCCCAGCCCACCACAGGCCACCACAGCCCACAACAGCCCGTCCTAGCCCACCACAGCCCGTCCAAGCCCACCACAGCCCTTCCAAGCCCACCACAGCCCGTCCAAGCCCACCACAGCCCGTCACAGCCCGTCACAGGCTTGTCCCGGCCCACCAGAGTCCGTCCCGAGCCACCACGGCCCGTCCCAGCCCACCACAGCCCGTCCCAGCCCGACCCAACCCACCACAGCCCGTCCCAGCCCACCAGAGCCCGTCCCGGCCCACCACAGCTTGTCCCAGCTCGTCCCAGCCCACCACAGCCCGTCACAGCCCGTCCCAGCCCACCACATAAAGTACCAGCCCATAGAAGCCCACCACAGCCCGTCCCAGCCCACCACAGGCCGTCCCTTGCCCTCCACAGGCCGTCCTTAGCCCATCCCAGACCGTCCCAGCCCACCACAGCCCACCACAGCCCGTCCCAGCCAAACACAGTCCGTCCCAGCCTGTCCAAGCCCACCACACTCACCACGGCCCGTCCCAGCCCGTCCCAGCCCACCACCGTGCGTCCAAGTCCGTCCCAGCCCACCAGAGCCCGGCCCAGCCCTCCACAGCCCACCAGAGCCTGTCCCGGCCCACCCCGGCCCATCACAGCCCGTCTCAGCTCATCACAGCTCGTCCCAGCCCACCACAGCCCGTCCCAGCCCACCACAGCCCGTCCCAGCCCACCACAACCAACCACGGCCCGTCCCCGTCCCACCACAGCCTGTCCCAGCCCACCACAGCCCTTTCCAGCCCACCGCAGCCTGTCCCAGCCCACCATGGCACACCACAGCCCACCACAGCCCGTCCCAGCCCACCACAGCCCCCCATGGCTTACCACGGCTCACCACAGCCTGTCCAAGCCCATCCCAGACCACCACAGCCCGTCCCAGCCCACCACAGGCCACCACAGCCCGTCCCAGCCCACCAGAGCCCCTCCCGGCCCACCACAGCTTGTCCCAGCTCATCCCAGCCCACCACAGCCCATCCCAGCCCGTCGCAGCCCACCACATAAAGTACCAGCCCATAGAAGCCCACCACAGCCCGTCCCAGCCCGTCCCAGCCCTCCACAGCCCGTCCCAGCCCACCACAGCCCGTCCCAGCCCGTCCCAGTTTACCACAGCGCGTCCCAGCCCACGAAAGCCTGTCCCAGCTTACCAAGGCCCGTCCCAGCCCACCACGGCCCGTCCCAGCCCACCACAGCTCTCCACAGCCCGTCCCAGCCCACCACAGCCCACCACAGCCCGTCCCAGCCCACCACAGCCCGTCCCAGCCCACCACAGCCCGTCCCAGCCCACCACAGCCCGTCCCAGCCTGTTTCAGCCCACCACGGCTAACCACGGCCTGTCCCGGCCCACCACGGCCAACCACGGTCCACCATGGCCCACCAGAGCACACCACGGCCCACCACGGCCCTTCCCAGTCCACCACAGCCCACCACAGCCTGTCCCAGCCCACCACGGCCCGTCCCAGCCCACCACGGCCCACCCCAGCCCACCACGGCCCGTCCCAGCCCACCACGGCCCGTCCCAGCCCACCACGGCCCATCACAGCCCACCACAGTTCACCACAGCCCGTCCTAGCCCAGCACGGCCCGTCCCAGCCCACCACGGACCACCACGGCCCATCTCAGCCCACCACAGCCTGTACAAGCCCAGCACAGCCCTCCACAACCCTCCACAGCCCGTCCCAACCCTCCACAGCTCATCCCAGCCTACCACAGCCCGTCGCAGCCCAACACAGCTTATCCCAGCCCACCGAAACCCGTCCCAGCCCACCGCAACCCGTCCCAGCCCACCACAGCCCACCACAGGTCACCACAGCCCACCACCGGTCACCACAGCCCACCACAGGTCACCACAGCCTGTTTCAGCCCACCACGGCAAACCACGGCCCGTCCCAGCCCACCACGGCCCGCCATGGCCCACCACAGCTCGTCCCAGATAAACACGGCGCACCACAGCCCACCACGGCCCGTCCCGGCCCACCACAGCCCGTCCCAGCTTACCACAGCCCACCACAGACCGTCCCAGCCCACCACAGCCTGTCCCAGCCCCTCCCAGCCCGTCTCAATCCACCACAGCCTGTCCCAGACTGTCCCAGCTCGTCCAAGCCTGTCCCAGACCCCCAGAGCCCGTTGCAGGCCACCACAGGCCGTCACAGCCCGTCCCAGCTCTCCACAACCCACCGCAGCCCGTCCCAGCCCACCACACCCCGTCCCAGCCCACCACGGCCCACGAAAGCCCACCACAGCCCACCACGGCCCACCACAGCCCGTCCCAGCCCACCACAAGCCATCCTAGCCCACCACAGACCTCCAGAGCCCGTCTCAGCTCACCACAGCCTATCCCAGCCCACCACGGCCCACCACAGCACACCACGGCCCACCGCAGCCTATCCCAACCCGTCCCAGCCCACCACGGCCCGTCCCAGCCCATCACGGCCTGTCCCAGCCCACCACGGCCCGTCCCAGCCCACGACAGCCCGTCCCAGCCCACCAGAGCCCACCAGAGCCCACCACAGCTCGTCCCAGCCCACCACAGCCCTTCCCAGCCCGTCCCAGACCACCACAGCACGTCCCAGCCCACCACAGCCCGTCCCACCCCACCACAGCCCGTGTCAGCCCACCACAGCCCGTCCCAGCCCACCACAGCCCGTCCCAGCCCACCACAGCCCGTCCCAGCTCGTCCCAGACCACCACAGCCTCTCACAGCACACCACAGCCCGTCCCAGCCTGTTTCAGCCCACCACGGCTAACCACGGCCTGTCCCGGCCCACCACGGCCAACCACGGTCCACTATGGCCCACCAGAGCACACCACAGCCCACCACGGCCCTTCCCAGTCCACCACAGCCCACCACGGCCCTTCCCAGTCCACCACAGCCCACCACAGCCCGTCCCAGCCCACCACAGCCCGTCCCAGCCCACCACGGCCCACGAAAGCCCACCACAGCCCACCACGGCCCACCACAGCCCATCCCAGCCCACCACGGCCCGTCCCAGCCCACCACGGCCCACGAAAGCCCACCACAGCCCGTCCCAGCTCACCACAAGCCGTCCTAGCCCACCACAGACCTCCAGAGCCCGTCTCAGCTCACCACAGCCTATCCCAGCCCACCACGGCCCACCACAGCACACCACGGCCCACCGCAGCCTATCCCAACCCGTCCCAGCCCACCACGGCCCGTCCCAGCCCACCACAGCCCGTCCCAGCCTGTCCCAGCCCACCACAGCCCGTCCCAGCACACCAGAGCCCACCAGAGCCCACCACAGCTCGTCCCAGCCCTCCACAGCCCACAAGAGCTTGTCACAGACCACCACAGCCCGTCCCAGCCCACCACAGCCCACTACGGCCCACCACAGCCCGTCCCAGCCCACCACAGCCCGTCCCAGCCCACCACAGCCCGTCCCAGCTCGTCCCAGACCACCACAGCCTCTCACAGCACACCACAGCCCGTAACAGCCCACCACAGCAAGTACCAGCCCGTCCCAGCCCACCACGGCCCGTCTCAGCCCACCACGGCCCGTCTCAGACCACCTCGGCCCGTCTCAGCCCACCACGGCCCGTCTCAGCTCACCACAGCCCACCACAGCCCGTCCCAGCCCACCACAGCCCGTCCCAGCCCACCACAGCCCGTCCCAGCCCACCAGAGCCTGTCCCAGCCTGTTTCAGCCCACCACGGCTAACCACGGCCTGTCCCGGCCCACCACGGCCAACCACGGTCCACCATGGCCCACCAGAGCACACCACGGCCCACCACGGCCCTTCCCAGTCCACCACAGCCCACCACAGCCTGTCCCAGCCCACCACGGCCCGTCCCAGCCCACCACGGCCCACCCCAGCCCACCACGGCCCGTCCCAGCCCACCACGGCCCGTCCCAGCCCACCACGGCCCATCATAGCCCACCACAGTTCACCACAGCCCGTCCTAGCCCAGCACGGCCCGTCCCAGCCCACCACGGACCACCACGGCCCATCTCAGCCCACCACAGCCTGTACAAGCCCAGCACAGCCCTCCACAACCCTCCACAGCCCGTCCCAACCCTCCACAGCTCATCCCAGCCCACCACGGCCCGTCCCAGCCCACCACAGCTTATCCCAGCCCACCACAGCCCGTCCCAGCCTGTTTCAGCCCACCACGGTTAACCACGGCCTGTCCCGGCCCACCACGGCCAACCACGGTCCACTATGGCCCACCAGAGCACACCACAGCCCACCACGGCCCTTCCCAGTCCACCACAGCCCACCACAGCCCGTCCCAGCCCACCACGGCCCACGAAAGCCCACCACAGCCCACCACGGCCCACCACAGCCCGTCCCAGCCCACCACAAGCCGTCCTAGCCCACCACAGACCTCCAGAGCCCGTCTCAGCTCACCACAGCCTATCCCAGCCCACCACGGCCCACCACAGCACACCACGGCCCACCGCAGCCTATCCCAACGCGTCCCAGCCCACCACGGCCCGTCCCAGCCCACCACAGCCCGTCCCAACCCACCACAGCCCGTCCCAGCCCACCACAGCCCGTCCCAGCCCACCAGAGCCCACCAGAGCCCACCACAGCTCGTCCCAGCCCTCCACAGCCCACAAGAGCTTGTCACAGACCACCACAGCCCATCCCAGCCCACCACAGCCCACTACGACCCACCACAGCCCGTCCCAGCCCACCACAGCCCGTCCCAGCCCACCACAGCCCGTCCCAGACAACCACAGCCCGTCCCAGCTCGTCCCAGACCACCACAGCCTCTCACAGCACACCACAGCCCGTAACAGCCCATCACAGCAAGTACCAGCCCGTCCCAGCCCACCACGGCCCGTCTCAGCCCACCACGGCCCGTCTCAGCTCACCACAACCTGTCCCAGACGACCACAGCCCGTCCCAGCCGACCACAGCCCACCACAGCCCGTCCCAGCCCACCACATCCCGTCCCAGCCCACCAGAGCCCGTCCCAGCCTGTTTCAGCCCACCACGGCTAACCACGGCCTGTCCCGGCCCACCACGGCTAACCACGGTCCACCATGGCCCACCAGAGCACACCACGGCCCACCACGGCCCTTCCCAGTCCACCACAGCGCACCACAGCCTGTCCCAGCCCACCACGGCCCGTCCCAGCCCACCACGGCCCACCCCAGCCCACCACGGCCCGTCCCAGCCCACCACGGCCCGTCCCAGCCCACCACGGCCCATCACAGCCCACCACAGTTCACCACAGCCCGTCCTAGACCAGCACGGCCCGTCCCAGCCCACCACGGACCACCACGGCCCATCTCAGCCCACCATAGCCTGTCCAAGCCCAGCACAGCCCTCCACAACCCTCCACAGCCCGTCCCAACCCTCCACAGCTCATCCCAGCCTACCACAGCCCGTCGCAGCCCAACACAGCTTATCCCAGCCCACCGAAACCCGTCCCAGCCCACCGCAACCCGTCCCAGCCCACCACAGCCCACCACAGGTCACCACAGCCCACCACCGGTCACCACAGCCCACCACAGGTCACCACAGCCTGTTTCAGCCCACCACGGCAAACCACGGCCCGTCCCAGCCCACCACGGCCCGCCATGGCCCACCACAGCTCGTCCCAGATAAACACGGCGCACCACAGCCCACCACGGCCCGTCCCGGCCCACCACAGCCCGTCCCAGCACACCACAGCCCACCACAGCCCATCACAGCCCACCACAGCCCGTCCCAGCTTACCACAGCCCACCACAGAGCGTCCCAGCCCACCACAGCCCGTCCCAGCCCCTCCCAGCCCGTCTCAGCCCACCACAGCCTGTCCCAGCCTGTCCCAGCTTGTCCAAGCCTGTCCCAGACCCTCAGAGCCCGTTGCAGCCCACCACAGCCCGTCACAGCCCGTCCCAGCTCTCCACAACCCACCGCAGCCCGTCCCAGCCCACCACAGCCCGTCCCAGCCCACCACGGCCCACGAAAGCCCACCACAGCCCACCACGGCCCACCACAGCCCATCTCAGCCCACCACAAGCCGTCCTAGCCCACCACAGACCTCCAGAGCCCGTCTCAGCTCACCACAGCCTATCCCAGCCCACCACGGCCCACCACAGCACACCACGGCCCACCGCAGCCTATCCCAACCCGTCCCAGCCCACCACGGCCCGTCCCAGCCCATCACGGCCTGTCCCAGCCCACCACGGCCCGTCCCAGCCCACCAGAGCCCGTCCCAGCCCACCAGAGCCCACCAGAGCCCACCACAGCTCGTCCCAGCCCACCACAGCCCTTCCCAGCCCGTCCCAGACCACCACAGCCCGTCCCAGCCAACCACAGCCCACGACGGCCCACCACAGCCCGTGTCAGCCCACCACAGCCCGTCCGAGCCCACGACAGCCTGTCCCAGCCCACCAGAGCCCACCAGAGCCCACCACAGCTCGTCCCAGCCCACCACAGCCCTTCCCAGCCCGTCCCAGATTACCACAGCCCGTCCCAGCCAACCACAGCCCACTACGGCCCACCACAGCCCGTGTCAGCCCACCACAGCCCGTCCCAGCCCACCACAGCCCGTCCCAGCCCACCACTGCCCGTCCCAGCCCACCACAGCCCGTCCCAGCCCGTCCCAGCCCGTCCCAGCCCACCACAGCCCAACGCAGCCCATCCCAGCCCACCACGGCCCGTCCCAGCCCGTGCCAACCCGTCACAACACACCACAGCCCACCACAGCCCGTCCCTACCCACCACAGCATGTCCCAACCCACCACAGCCCACCACAGCCCTTCAGAACCAACCACAGCCCACCACAGCCCGTCCCAGCCCACCACAGCACGTCCCAGGCAACCACAGACCACCACAGCCCACCACAGCCCGTGCCAGCCCACCACAGCCCGCCTCAGCCCACTACAGCCCGTCCCAGCCCACCACAGCCCGTCCCAGCCCACCACAGCCCACCACAGCTTGTCCCAGACCACCACAGCTCCTCCCAGCCCACCATAACCAACCACAGCCTATCCCAGCCGATCCCAGCCCACCACAGCCCGTCCCATCACACCACAGCCCACCACAGCCCATCCCAGCCAACCACGGCCCGTCCCAGCCCACCACAGCCCGTCACAGCCCACCACGGCCCACCACAGCCCACCACGGCCCATACGGGCCCAACACAACCCACCAAGGCGCACCACAGCCCATCCCAGCCCATTCCAGCCTGTCCCAGACCACCACATCCCATCTCAGCCCACCACAGCCCGTCCCAGCCCACCACAACCGACCACAGCCCACCACAGCCCACCACGGCCGACCACAGCCCACCACGGCCGACCACAGCCCACCACGGCCCATCCAAGCCCACCACGGCCCGTCCCAGCCAACCACGGCCCGTCCCAGCTCGTCTCAGACCACCACAGCCCGTCCCAGCCCACGACAGCCCGTCCCAGCCCACCAGAGCCCACCAGAGCCCACCAGAGCTCGTCCCAGCCCACCACAGCCCACAAGAGCTTGTCACAGACCACCACAGCCCGTCCCAGCCCACCACAGCCCACTACGGCCCACCACAGCCCGTCCCAGCCCACCACAGCCCGTGCCAGCCCACCAGAGCCCGTCCCAGCCCACCACAGCCCGTCCCAGCCCACCACAGCCCGTCCCAGCCCACCACAGCCCGTCCCCGCCCACCACAGCCCATCCCCGCCCACCACAGCCCGTCCCCGCCCACCACAACTTGTCCCCGCCCACCACAACTTGTCCCCGCCCATTACGGCCCTTCCCGGCCCACCACGGCCCGTCCCAGCCAACCAAGACCGGTCCCGGCCCACCACGGCCCGTCCCAACCCACCACGGCCCAGCCCAGCCCACCACAACCCACCACAGCCCATTACAGCTTACCACAGCCCGTCCCAACCCACCACAGCCTGTTCCAGCCCACCACAGACCGTGCCCGCCCACCTCAGCCCGTCCCCGACCACCAAAGCACGTCCAAGACCGTCCCCGCCCACCACAACCCGTCACCGCCCACCACAGCCCGTCCAAGGCGTCCCAGCCTGTCCCAGCCCATCTCAGCCCGTCCCAGCCCACCAGAACTCGTCCCAGCCCACCACAGCTCATCCCAGCCTGTCCCAGCCCACCACAGCCCGTCCCAGCCCACCACAGCCCGTCCCAGCCCGTCTCATCCCACCACAGCCCACCACAGCTCGTCCCAGCCCACCACAGCCCGTCCCAGCCCACCGCAGCCAGTCCCAGCCCACCACAGCCCGTCCCAGCCCACCACAGCCCGTCCCAGCCCACCACAGCCCGTCCCAACCCACCACAGCCCGTCCCAGCCCACCACAGACCGTCCTAGCCCACCACAGACCGTCCCAGCCCACCACAGACCGTTCCAGCCCACCACAGCCACCAAAGCCCGTCTAAGCTCACCAGAACCCACCACAGCCCACCACGGCCCGTCCCAGCCCACCACGGCCCACCACGGCCATTTCCAGCCCACCAAGGCCCGTCCCAGCCCACCACAGCCCGTCCCTAAACACCACAGCCCACCAAAGCCTGTCTAAGCTCACCAGAACCCACCACAGCCCACCACATCCCACCACAGTCCGTCCCGGCCCACTACAACTCGTCCCAGCCCACCACAGCCCACTACAGCCCGTCCCGGCCCACCACAGCCCGTCCCAGCCCACCACAGCCCCACCCAGCCCATCACAGGCCACTACAGCACACCACAGCCTACCGCAGACCACCACAGCCCGTCCCACCCCGTCACAGCTCGTCCCAGCCCGACACAGCCCACCACAGCCCGTCTTAGTTCACCACAGCCCGTCCCAGCCCACCACAGACCAGCACAGCCCGTCCCAGCCAAACACAGTCCGTCCCAGCCCGTCCCAGCCCACCACACTCACCACAACTTGTCCCAGACCGTTCCAGCAAAGCACAGCCCATCCAAGCCCACCACAGCCCGTCCCAGCCCGTCTCATCCCACCACAGCCCACCACAGCTCGTCCCAGCCCACCACAGCCCACCACAGCCCGTCCCAGCCCACCGCAGCCCGTCCCAGCCCACCACAGCCCGTCCCAGCCCACCACAGCCCGTCCCAGCCCACCACAGACCGTCCTAGCCCACCACGGCCCGTCCCAGCCCACCACAGACCGTTCCAGCCCACCACAGCCACCAAAGCCCGTCTAAGCTCACCAGAACCCACCACAGCCCACCACGGCCCGTCCCAGCCCACCACGGCCCACCACGGCCATTTCCAGCCCACCAAGGCCCGTCCCAGCCCACCACAGCCCGTCCCTAAACACCACAGCCCACCAAAGCCTGTCTAAGCTCACCAGAACCCACCACAGCCCACCACATCCCACCACAGTCCGTCCCGGCCCACTACAACTCGTCCCAGCCCACCACAGCCCACTACAGCCCGTCCCGGCCCACCACAGCCCGTCCCAGCCCACCACAGCCCCACCCAGCCCATCACAGGCCACTACAGCACACCACAGCCTACCGCAGACCACCACAGCCCGTCCCACCCCGTCACAGCTCGTCCCAGCCCGACACAGCCCACCACAGCCCGTCTCAGTTCACCACAGCCCGTCCCAGCCCACCACAGACCAGCACAGCCCGTCCCAGCCAAACACAGTCCGTCCCAGCCCGTCCCAGCCCACCACACTCACCACAACTCGTCCCAGACCGTTCCAGCACAGCACAGCCCATCCAAGCCCACCACAGCCCGTCCCAGTCAACCGTAGCCCACCACAGCCCGTCCCAGCCCCCCACAGCCCCTCCCAGCCCTACACAGGCCGTCCCAGCCCGTCCCATCCCACCACAGTGCGTCCATGTCCGTCCCAGCCCACCAGAGCCCGTCCCAGCCCACCAGAGCCCGTCCCAGCCCTCCACATCCCACCAGAGCCTGTCCCGGCCCACCCCGGCCCATCACAGCCCGTCTCAGCTCATCACAGCTCGTCCCAGCCCACCACAGCCCGTCCCAGCCCAACACACCCGTCCCAGCCCACCACAGCCCCTCCCAGCCAAGCACAGCCCACCACAGCTTGTCCCAGCCCACCACGGCCCGTCTCAGCTCACCACAGCCCGTCCCAGCCCACCAGAGCCCGTCCCAGCCCTCCACATCCCACCAGAGCCTGTCCCGGCCCACCCCGGCCCATCACAGCCCGTCTCAGCTCATCACAGCTCGTCCCAGCCCACCACAGCCGGTCCCAGCCCAACACACCCGTCCCAGCCCAACACAGCCCGTCCCAGTTTACCACAGCCCACCACAGCCCGTCGCAGCCCGTCCCAGCTCACCAGAACCCACCACAGCCCGCTCCAGCTGGCCACAGCCCGTCCCCGCCCACCACAGCCCGTCCCCGCCCACCACAGCCTGTCCCCGCCCACCACAGCCCGTCCCAGCTCATCCCAGTACACCGCAGCCTGCCCCAGCCCACCGCAGCCCGTCCCAGCCCACCGCAGCCCGTCCCAAGCCACCGCAGCCCGTCCCAGCAAATCCCAGCCCACCACAGCCCGTCTCAGCTCACTACAGCGCGTCCCAGTCCACCACACCCACCACAGCCCTTCCCAGCCCCTCCCAGCCCGTCTCAGCCCACCACAGCCTGTCCCAGACTGTCCCAGCTAGTCCAAGCCTGTCCCAGACCCCCAGAGCCCGCCGCAGCCCACCACAGCGCGTCCCCGCCCGTCCGAGGACACCACAGCCCGTCCCAGCCCACCACGGCCCAAGAAAGCCCACCACAGCCCACCACGGCCCACCACAGCCCGTCCCAGCCCACCACGGCCCGTCCCAGCTCACCACGGCCCGTCCTAGCCCGTCCCAGCCCACGACAGCCCGTCCCAGCCCACGAAAGCCCATCCCAACTTACCACATCCCGTCCCAGCTTAGCACAGCCCATCACAGCCAACCACGGTCCACCACAGCCCACCACAGCCCGTCCCAGCCCACCACGGCCCATAACAACACACCACGGCCCGTCCCGGCCCACCACGGCCCTTCCCGGCCTACCACGGCCCGTCCCAGCCCACCACGGCCCGTCCCAGCCCACCGCAGCCCGTCCCAGCCCACCGCAGCCCGTCCCAGCCGTCCCAGCAAATCCCAGCCCACCATAGCTCGTCTCAGCTCACCACAGCGCGTCCCAGTCCACCACACCCACCACAGCCCGTCCCAGCCCCTCCCAGCCCGTCTCAGCCCACCACAGCCTGTCCCAGACTGTCCCAGCTAGTCCAAGCCTGTCCCAGACCCCCAGAGCCCGCCGCAGCCCACCACAGCGCGTCCCCGCCCGTCCGAGGACACCACAGCCCGTCCCAGCCCACCACGGCCCAAGAAAGCCCACCACAGCCCACCACGGCCCACCACAGCCCGTCCCAGCCCACCACGGCCCGTCCCAGCTCACCACGGCCCGTCCTAGCCCGTCCCAGCCCACGACAGCCCGTCCCAGCCCACGAAAGCCCATCCCAACTTACCACATCCCGTCCCAGCTTAGCACAGCCCATCACAGCCAACCACGGTCCACCACAGCCCACCACAGCCCGTCCCAGCCCACCACGGCCCATAACAACACACCACGGCCCGTCCCGGCCCACCACGGCCCTTCCCGGCCTACCACGGCCCGTCCCAGCCCACCACGGCCCGTCCCAGCCCACCGCAGCCCGTCCCAGCCCACCGCAGCCCGTCCCAGCCGTCCCAGCAAATCCCAGCCCACCATAGCTCGTCTCAGCTCACCACAGCGCGTCCCAGTCCACCACACCCACCACAGCCCGTCCCAGCCCATTCCAGCCCACCACAGCCCAACGCAGCCAGTCCCAGCCCACCACAGCCCACCGCAGACGGTCCCAGCCCACCACACCCTACCGCAGCCCGTCCCAGCCCACCGCAACCCGTCCCAGCCCACCAGAGTCCGTTCCAGCCCACCACGGCCCGTCACAGCTTACCACGGCCCACCACGGCTTGCCATGGCCCATCCCAGCCCACCACAGCCCTTCCCAGCCAACCACGGCCCGTCCCAGACCGCCAAGGCCCGTCCCAGACCGTCCCAGCCCACCACAGCTTGTCCCAGCCCGTCCCACCCCACCACAGCCCACCAGAGTCCGTCCCGGAAAACCACAGCCCGTCCCCACCCAACACAGCCCGTCCCAGCCCCTCCCAGCCCGTCTCAGCCCACCACAGCCTGTCCCAGACTGTCCCAGCTCGTCCAAGCCTGTCCCAGACCCCCAGAGCCCGTCGCAACCCACCACAGCCCGTCACAGCCCGTCCCAGCTCTCCACAACCCACCACAGCCCTCCACAGCCCGTCCCAGCCCACCACAGCCCGTCCCAGACCACCACGGCCCACGAAAGCCCACCACAGCCCACCACGGCCCACCACAGCCCGTCCCAGCCCACCACAAGCCGTCCCAGCCCACCACAGCCCTCCAGAGCCCGTCTCAGCTCACCACAGCCTATCCCAGCCCACCACGGCCCACCACAGCACACCTCGGCCCACCGCAGCCTATCCCAACCCGTCCCAGCCCACCACGGCCCGTCCCAGCCCACCACAGCCCGTCCCAGCCCGTCTCAGCTCACCAGAGCCCACCACAGCCCGTCCCAGCCCACGACAGCCCGTCCCAGCCAACCACAGCCCACCACAGCCCGTCCCAGCCCACCACAGCCCGTCCCAGCCCACCACAGCTTTTTCCACACCACCAGAGCCCGTCGAAGCCCACCACAGCCCGTCCAAGCCCACCACAGCCCGTGCCAGCCCGTCCCAGTCCGTGCCAGCTCGTTCCAGCCCGTGCCAGCTCGTCCCAGCCCGTGCCAGCTCGTCCCAGCCCGTGCCAGCCCGTCCCAGCCCGTGCCAGCCCGTCCCAGCCCACCACAGCCTACCACGGCCCGTCCCAGTCCACCACAACCCACCACAGCCAAACACGGCCCACCACAGCCCGTCCCAGCCCACCACATCCCGTCCCAGCCCACCACATCCTGTCCCAGCCCACCACAGCCCACGAGAGCCCATGCCAGCCCACCACAGCCCGTCCAGGCCCACCACAACCCGTCCCAGCCCACCACAGCCCGTCCCAGCCCACCACATCCTGTCCCAGCCCACCACAGCCCACCAGAGCCCGTGCCAGCCCACCACAGCCCGTCCCAGCCCACCACAACCCGTCCCAGCCCACCACAGCCCGTCCCAGCCCACCACAGACCACCACAGACCGTCCCAGCCCACCACTGCCCTTCCCAGCCCACGACAGCCAATCCCAGCACACCACAGCCTACCACAGCACGTACCGGCCCACCACAGCCCGTCCCAGCCCACCACAGCCCATCCCAGCCCACCGCAGCCCGTCCCAGACCACCACAGCCCGTCCCAGCACACCACAGCCTACAACAGCACGTGCCGGCCCACCAAAGCCCGTCCCAGCCCACTACGGTCCACCATCGCTCGTCTAGGCCCATCACCGCCCGTCCCGGACCACCATGGTCCGTCCCGGCCCACCGCGGCCCACCTCAGCCCGTCCCAGCCCACCACAGCCCGTCCCAGCCCACCACTGCTCGTCCCAGCCCACCACTGCCCGTCCCAGCCAACCACTGCCCGTCCCAGCCCGTCCCAGCCCACCACAGCCCTTCCCAGCCCCTCCCAGACCCCCAGAGCCGGCCCAGCCCGTTTCAGCCCCTCCCAGACCGTCTCAGCTCACCACACCCCACCACAGCCCATCCCAGCCCACCACGGCCTGTTCCAGCCCACCAGAGCCCGTCCCAGTCCACCAGAGCCCGTCCCAACCTACCACAACTTGTCCCGGCCCACCATAGCCCGTCCCAGCCCACCACAACCCGTCCCAGCCCACTGCGGCCCGTCCCAGCCCACCACAGCCCGTCTTAGCCCGACCCAGCCCCCCACAGCCCGTCCCAACTCACCACAGTTCACCACGGCCCGTCCCAGCCCACAACGGCCCACCACGGCCCACCACAGCCCGTCCCAGCCCACCACAATTCGTCCCAGTGCACCACAGCGCGTCCCAGCCCACCACAGCCCGTCCCAGCCTACCACAGCCCGTCCCGGCACACCACAGCCCGTCCCGGCACACCACAGCCCGTCCCGGCCCACCACAGCCCGTCTCAGCACACCACAGCCCGTCCCAGTCCACCAAAACCACCACAGCCCGTCCCAGCCCATTCCAGCCCACCACAGCCCACCACAGACCGTCCCAGCCCACCACAGCCCGTCCCAGCCCACCACAGGCCACTACAGCACACCACAGGCTACCGTAGACCACCACAGCCCGTCCCAGCCCACCACAGCCCGTCCCGTCCCACCACAGCCCGTCCCAGCCCGTCCCAGCCCGTCCCAGCCCACCACAGCCCACCATAGCCCAATACAGCCCACCACAGCCCGTCCCAGCCCGTCCCAGCCCATCTCAGCTCACCACAACCCACCACAACCCGTCCAAGCCCACCACAGCCCATTACAGCTCGTTCTAGCCCGTTCCAGCCCAGCAGAGCCCGTCCCAGCCCACCGCAGCCCGTCCCAGCCCACCGCAGCCCGTCCCAGTCCACCGCAGCCCGTCCCAGCCGTCCCAGCAAATCCCAGCCCACCATAGCTAGTCTCAGCTCACCACAGCGCGTCCCAGTCCACCACACCCACCACAGCCCGTCCCAGCCCATTCCAGCCCACCACAGCCCACCGCAGCCAGTCCCAGCCCACCACAGCCCACCGCAGCCCGTCCCAGCCCACCACAGCCCGTCCCACCACACCAGAGTCCGTCCCAGCCCACCACGGCCCGTCACAGCTTACCACGGCCCACCACGGCTTGCCACGGCCCATCCCGGCCCATCCCAGCCCACCACAGCCCTTCCCAGCCCACCACGGCCCACCACAGTCCGTCACGGCCCGTCCCAGACCGTCCAAGCCCACCACAGCCCGTCCCAGCCCACCACAGCCCGTCCCAGCCTACCACAGCCCGTCCCAGCCAACCACAGCCCGTCCCAGCCCGTCTCAGCTCACCACAGCCCGTCCCACCCCACCACAACCCACCAGAGGCCGTCCCGGACCACCACAGCCCGTCCCAGCCCACCACAGCGCGTCCCCACCCAACACAGCCCGTCTCAGCCCCTCCCAGCCCGTCTCAGCCCACCACAGCCTGTCCCAGCCTGTCCTAGCTCGTCCAAGCCTGTCCCAGACCCCCAGAGCCCGTCGCAACCCACCACAGCCCGTCACAGCCCGTCCCAGCTCTCCACAACCCACCACAGCCCTTCCCAGCCCGCCCCAGCCCACCACAGCCCGTCCCAGCCCACCACGGCCCACGAAAGCCCACCACAGCCCACCACGGCCCACCACAGCCCGTCCCAGCCCACCACAGCCCTCCAGCGCCCGTCTCAGCTCACCACAGCCTATCCCAGCCCACCACGGCCCACCAGAGCACACCA